>NW_026875394.1:0-17676 GCF_032173495.1 Musca vetustissima
CTGATCAAATGCAGCTATTACACCAGAAAATTAATAAGAACATACACGAGGCTTACGAAAGAAACAAAAGGTCATATAATAAAAGAAGTAGAGTTGTTTCCTATAAACCCGGTCAAGAAGTATATCGAAAAAACTTCGTCCAAAGTAATTTCAAAAAGGGTATAAATTCAAAGCTATGTAAACCCTGGATAAAGTGTAGAATAAGACAAGTCCTAGGAAATTGTCTTTATCTAATTGAAACCCTAAAAGGAGACCTAATAGGAACTATACACGCACAACATCTTAAACAGTAATGTTAGTTATAATACTTATGACTATAATTAATCTTAAAATCTAAATTCTCACCAAATTCCAGGTAAAAGCTTTCAACCATATCCATTTAAAGCTGTTTGGTTTCGATAAGTTCAAAAATCCATAGTACAAATGTTTTCTCCATTCAATGCCTACAAAAAGAAACAGATTAATAATCGAACTAATAATAATAAAATCTATTATAAACTGTAGACACAATTTTCATACAAACCACACACACAATGAAATTCCATCTATTCAAATAGTCCTCATGAAGTACCTGAAAAGAAATAAAAATCTGATTAGACACTCATTAACACTAGTACACATTTGGAAAAATACTTTCCTTTCAATAAATCTGCCTGAAAACATGGATGCTTAATTCCGACCGATTCAATGTGTAGTCTGTTTGCTTACATTCCAAACATTATAACGACCTGTAATGAAAGAAATTATAAATAATGTTCGCAGAATAATTATACATACATTCTTACCATTTTTGTTATTCTAGCTAATTCCCAATACTTTTACACTCCACAGGCTGCGTGAAAAGTATTGGCTTTGTGACAACCACCTTCTGGTTGTGTATGAATACCTTAGGCCATACTTCATACTTTGTCTCATAAATCCAAGCAAAGGTATTTTGTGGGACATCACACAAAATATGTTATTTATTATATATGAATAGTTTTTCATATTCATATTTCACCCATCACTACATCCATGTGTAACCACACATGGATACCGCCAACACCAACATCGCATCCCGAAGAAGAGGATATTTTTTGTTATTGTTTCAGTCATTTGACTGCCTCATATTTTCCTCGTCATGTCTTTTAATCCTGAAAGAAAAAAGAAAACATTTATCCAAGTTGGTATTAATTATTTTGATAAACACTTACCCTTTTTTCCATCATTCATTGTGAATGAACATATACCACCAGCAGCAACCAACTAAAAACACCAAACATATCAATCACCTCCAAAGTATTCTGTGGGGTCTCTGACTTTACCTTTATGAGAAACATTTGTCGTACCCCATCTCTCGTTTTGTAATTTTTTTTTTAGAATAAAATTATTATTTTTACAATAATATTATTCACGACTCACCAATCCAATAAAAAAATGTAAACAAAAGTTACTACACCAAACTGTTCTCAATAGAACCAAAATTTGAGTGAGTACCAAAACCCAAAAAAACTTGCTATAACCTCAAACCCAAAAGTTGCCATAAAGAGCCATAATATAATGATCCACGTGATTACATCATTCACAATAATTACATAACCATTTTGATTTTGTAAAGAATATTTTAAGGCGATTAGTAATTGCATTACAATGATATCGTATTAAGGGTATTCACGAAAATATCCTACAATAATTAAAATTGATTTAAAATAATTAAAAATACAAAAATATATATACTTAGAGAAAACATATAATTTGCATATAAAAAATTCTATGACATACGATAATATAACCTAAAAATAATTTTTAAAAGAAAGAAATATGAAAAATTAAAATAAGATACCTAAAGTAAATATTAATCAATAATGCTAATTTAAAAATACATATAAATATAAAAACAGATAAATAAAAGAAATTGTATATATAATATATAATAAATAAAATAATGTAAGAAAACATAAAAATAAGTGCATGCTATTAAAAGTTAAAAAGACATGTTATATATTATAAAAATCATATTCTAATCAGAAACAATAAGAAAATTTACTATTAAACTATTGTGTTAAATATTTAAAAATACTTCAAATTTAATAAATTGGTTTAGATGAATAATAAAAAAATTTAAATTTGTAAATTTAATTAATAAAAAAAAACGAAATTAAAAATGAATATTATTTATCTGATGATTTTTTGAAACTTGTTTATATTTAATCAAAATGTATTGATTTCTAAACTAAAAATGGGTTGAAAATTAATTAGATAGCGGCTGATTTGATTGTGTTTGGGGTATTTTCAAAAATTAATGGCATGAAAATACCATGGCTGACTGAAAAATTTCATAAGGGGAGGGAAAAGCCATAGAGGTGTAACATCTAAACCTCGTTGAAGTGGAAATCTATATGGTGTTCAATTTAAACTATGGCTTAATGGTATAATATTTTGGAATACATCCGATTAATAGAATTAAATTTAACTTATCATTTATTTAACTTCGTTTGAATTCAAAAACAGGTATAAAATTTTATATTGACATTTAAAGCGGAAAGAATCCACCCATTTCCGGCGAGCTAAGCCGCAGCCTAAAACCTGCATACCAAATTCGCTTAAAACAAGTGTCACGCAGATTTTTTTTCAGGAAAATTTAAAATAAATAAATGGCCTGTTCCCGTACAGCAAAAATCTACTAGATTTTACTTTTTTCTTCGATACCGTAAAGGAAAATTCGTTATCGTAGTAAAAACTTCTTGCAGTACGGGAACAGACCAAAAACATTTATAATTTTCTTTTTTTTCTGCAAATACTGTGATCTCTCGATAAGTGAATATCCAATTCAGCGATCTCTCGATAATGTGAACTAATTAATGTCGGGATAGTTAATATTTTCGAATATTTTCTCATTTTCGATTCGACCAGCATATTTACCGCTAATTCCCTAAGTTTTTTCAATACGTTAATGCCAGTTTGAGTGTTCACATTATCAAGAGTTCACTGTAGTACTTATAGGAAAAAATACAGTCCCTACAAAGTTCCAGAGTAAAGTAACATTTCACCTTCAGGTCGACTTTTTTCTGATTGCTTTTGAATTCTGATTGCTTGTCCTGGAATATACCATGTCCACATATTGGTGTAGCAATAAAACATTTACGTATATATTTCTTTTAAATAGTGAATGTTTACACTTGTTTACATTTTATTAAAATGGATGTATACATATTTCTTTCATGAGGGGAGGGGTCTTTATATAAATATATACCAAAGTATATGTGTGTGCTTGTATATATTATATATAACTCAAATATGCGCCTATTTTCGAAAACATTACTCAGAACCTGATCCAGATCCTGAACCACCTGATTTTGATGCGGAACGTGATCTGGAACGGCTTGGCGAACGAGATCGGCTTCCTGATTTGGAGCGGGAACCGCTGCGACTGCGAGAACGACTTCCAGATTTGGAGCGTGATCGCGATCTTGAAACAGAACGTGAGCGTGAACGTGACACAGAACGAGATCCCGACCTAGATCGTGACCTGGACCGATCTGAATCGCTTCCAGAGGCAATACGTTTGCGAGCACGTTTAACACTTCCAGCACTAGCATCGGAGTCACTGCCACTAACAATGTCTGCTTTGCGTTTTCGCGGCCCAGCATTGCTGTCACTATCCGATTCACTCGTAGAGATAGTCGCTTTCGAAACAATTTTCATGCGTTGTTTAGCCGATATTTTCTCCTCCAAGGCAGCCTTCTTACTAAGTTTCTGTTTCTTCTTTTGTTTCTTTTCCTTGACACCACCACCGCCTTCTCCGTCGCTGTCACTATTATAGGCATCTTTAGCTTTACGTTTGCGTGGGGCGCTTTCTTTCTTTTTACGTGGTGCACCCTTAGATTTCTTTTTACGTTCGCCGCCACCCTCCTCGGAACGTCCAGCACCGCCTCCTTCACTACCATCGGAGTCAGTAACGATTTCATCCTTGCGCGATCTTCCGCCACCTACAAAATCCGAATTGTATTATAAATAGTGGTTTCTGTATTGCAATTATAAGGACGTTACCTTTTTTGCGTTCCTTTTCTGGTGCCACATCTAGCGTTAACATCAAATTCTTGGTCTTCTCCACATACTCTTGACGTTTGACCAACATTTGTTCGCGTGAAGCCTTTTCCAATTCCTCGCGTTTGCGACGTTCCTCTTCTTGGCGCATTTTGAAGGCCATACGTTCTTCTTCCTGTTTGCGTTTCAATGCCTTCTCCTCCTCGTCTATGCGTCGAGCACGAGCCACATGATACTGGGCCTGTGACAATAAATCCTGGCATTGATTTGCCTCAATACCAGCAACTTCAATATTGAAACGAGTTTTGTCGCCATGCACGGATAAATATTGGAAATATCTTAAAAAATAAAATACAAATATATCTATTATTAGTAAAGCACTCCTAAACGTGAATAGTCATAATTACTTTTGTGCTAATTCCAACTCATGGACAGATTGCAGTACCACTTCCAAAGTGGATTTTTCATCTTTCAAAATGTTCATTGCCAGACGTTGCAAAACAACGGCAATATTAAACAGCAACACCTTAAAATAAAATCATTAATTTATAATTTAAATTTATGTATATAAATAAAATATGATAATAATGCTTACCGTATCCTGTGGTGCTACTTTTCGAGCCTTCAAAAGCACCATTTTCGCTTCTTTTAAACGATTTGCTCGAAGATAGGCTCTGGCCAAATATTGCATTACTTCTACGTTATGATGTTTGAAGAATTTCTTCATGCAGTTCTCGTACATCTGAATGGCACTGATGTACTGCTTCTGTTCTACATAGATGTGCGCAATGTTAAGCCAAACGTCACAAAAATCGGCAGTAGCTTCTCGCACTTGAGCAAAAATATCTCGTGCCTCAATCACGCATCCCTTGTGTGCTAGGACGGCACCTATGCCATTCGTGGCCCAAATATTGCGGGGATCATTGCGTAATACCTAAAAAATGTTTTTAAATGCATCAACTATTTGTTTATAATAATAATCTTGTCATACCTGTTTGTAAATGGACAAAGCTTTTTCTTGATGCTTCCTTTCCTTATCCTTGTCCTTTGTGGGTTGATGCAATGTCTGCAATGAAAAGTTGCCCAAAGCAATAAGCGAATATGCATCTTGGGAAGTTGCAGGATTCTTGAGAATTGTTTCAAAATTCTTCTGGCCCAAAGCAAACTGCATTTTGGCCAAATGCAAATTACCCAAAAGTGATCTATTCAAAAGAAATAAAATCAGCCACGACAAACAACAATATTTGAAATTTTGAATATACCTGGCATCTGGATTATCATTATTGATATTCAAAGCATCCTTAAAGAAATCGGATGCCACGAAAATTAGGCCCTTGTCTCTTGCCATACATCCCAAACGTAAATAGCAATCAATGTAATTGGGATGCTCCTTTAATATGTCCTTATATAATTTATCGGCCACATCGAAGCTGCTCATTGCCTCATTCAAACGAGCCAAGTTATATGTCATGGTCACTGATATAGAATCGTAATATTGCGTGTCATTAGGTGCCTCGGCTTTGGCTCTTTCCAATGCTTCCAAAAGTTTTTCTTTTGCAACCTTTAGGTTGCCCAAACGGTATTGCAAAGCGGCAACGTTGTTAAGAATTTCAGCTGGAATTTCTACCCTGACTTTGTCTGTTAAAATAGAAGATGCCGTTCCATAGGCCGCCAATGAAGCTTGTAAATCATTTTGTTCCAAAATTTGAGCCAATTCAATCCAAGCTTCCACATCATCGGGAAATTGTTCGGTGACCTTTTTCAAATGTGCTTTGGCCATATCGCGTTTTGTCTGGGAACTTGATGTGGCATATAGAGAACCAAGAATTTTCATAGTTTCGTAATTGCCGGGTTGTATTTTCAAGACTTTTTCGAAACATTGGGCGGCCTACAAAGATATAAATTTATTAAATATCCCGAACAATTACGTTTAAAAACTTACATTCTCTGTATCACCCCGATAAATATACATTTGTCCCAGACCATAATGGGGAAGTACAAAATTTGCCGGTGCTATTTGTGTTGACTGATAATAATATTGGAAAGCTTGGTCGTAATCATTCTGAGCATGAAAACTTCTTGCCAGTTGATAACAACTTTCTGCCCGCATAGCTTCATTTTCCGTGTTGTGGAAGGCATGCAACGCCAAATGTTGCACTTTTTGGTAGTCCTTTTTGAAGAAGAAATGATTGGCTAAATGATTGAGAACCATGGGACTAGTTGAATCAATGGTATAAGCTTTTGACAACATTTGTACACCCATTTTGTTTGATTCCGGCTCATGTAAATTTAATTTCAAGATGGCGAGACCAATTAAAGCACCCACACAATTCGAGTCCAACTCCAAAGCACGTTGAAAAGCTAACTTGGCTTTCTCAGGGTTATTCATTTTCAGAAAACAATGACCCATACCCATGCGCACATTGGCCGGACAATTGGGATTGGTTCGCAAAGCTTTCTTGTAGAACGCCAAGGCACCACGATAGTCTTTCTTATTAAAAGCAATACACGCTTTACCCAATAGCGAGGGAATATTCGAGGGCGATTGATTTAAAACGAAATTAAATTGTGCATCGGCTTGATCCATTTTATCACCTTCCAAAAGGCAGAAATAGGCTCTACCCAACAAGTGGTTTTGGTCATACATAATGATTTTATCGGCGGCCGTATACAAGTTGGTGGCCTTCATGAAAAGTTCCCGCTTCTTATCCTTTGATTTTTCACGGTTTGCTTCATGCACATAGTGCGCGGCCAACATGTCGTAGCAACGCATTTTGTCTTTTTCCATTTCCCGGTATTCTGTATTGGCCTCATTGCGTGCCGTTTCCAGGAGACGAACAAAATCGTCGGTTTTATTTTGTTTATAATAAGCAAGCTGGAACATGAATAAAAACCCATAATTCGCTATACAATTTTTTGAGATCTAGGTTTCACTTACCGCCACATTGACCCAAGTATTAAGCTGAGAATGCTCTTGCCGCAAAATACTCAAAACTTCCTCACATTCTGGCAACTGATCGGGATGCACCTCTATAACCTAGGTGGAAAAATCCAAGTTAATTTTTAAACAAATACACTTAAACCAAAGCACACAAACCTCATCGGTATCACGAAGAGGTATTTCTATAGAAGCCGACATCCTGGTTTTTATAAAATTCTCCTTTTTTAAAAGAAAAAAAAAAACCTCCAACAAACAAACCGAAATCACCACACAACGAAACTACAAAATAAAAGCAAGGTATCTATAGATCGACTATTGACCAATGCCACTAATCGATTTTTCCGTTTGTTAAACGTCAAGTTGTGCAAATGACCTAAATTGGGACGTACTCAGTTGACGTTCTTCACAAAATGAATATATAGGATGGATTTCTCTGAAGCAACCAAACAGGTACAGCAATTTAAACTAATACGGTTTACACACGATTTACTTTTGAGTGACACTCTTGCCAAACTTTTGCTTGATTGATAGTGTGTCATCTCATGTTCGACATTCAACAGACAATTTTTTCCATTGTTATTGAACAGTAAGTAATTGATCTGCACCGCCTCATGTAGATGATTATAATCAGGGTGACGTCCATACAGGTCTGAATTCTTGTCCCTAGCGTAACACAGATTTGGCCTGTTATCGTACTGCAAGAATCTACTATTTTTTACTACGATAACACATTTTTCCTTTATGATATCGGAAAAATAGTAAAAACTCGTAGATTCTTGCAGTACAGGAACAGACAAATAACTTGTATATGGTCAACAAGGTTTCATTGTCTGTACCCCCAGTGTTCAAATTCGTTAAGATTTACGAAATTCACTCTATCTCAAATGTGACAAGCGACTTGAGGAACCTGTTCCTACTTTTTATTTTTACGCATATGGTATTGAATATGACGACAAAATTTTGGCATAGCTAAAAGGTCGTTTACATTGAATCGGATTTGGTTAACCTAGGTGGAAAAATCCAAGTTAATTTTTAAACAAATACACTTAAACCAAAGCACACAAACCTCATCGGTATCACGAAGAGGTATTTCTATAGAAGCCGACATCCTGGTTTTTATAAAATTCTCCTTTTTTAAAAGAAAAAAAAAACCTCCAACAAACAAACCGAAATCACCACACAACGAAACTACAAAATAAAAGCAAGGTATCTATAGATCGACTATTGACCAATGCCACTAATCGATTTTTCCGTTTGTTAAACGTCAAGTTGTGCAAATGACCTAAATTGGGACGTACTCAGTTGACGTTCTTCACAAAATGAATATATAGGATGGATTTCTCTGAAGCAACCAAACAGGTACAGCAATTTAAACTAATACGGTTTACACACGATTTACTTTTGAGTGACACTCTTGCCAAACTTTTGCTTGATTGATAGTGTGTCATCTCATGTTCGACATTCAACAGACAATTTTTTCCATTGTTATTGAACAGTAAGTAATTGATCTGCACCGCCTCATGTAGATGATTATAATCAGGGTGACGTCCATACAGGTCTGAATTCTTGTCCCTAGCGTAACACAGATTTGGCCTGTTATCGTACTGCAAGAATCTACTATTTTTTACTACGATAACACATTTTTCCTTTATGATATCGGAAAAATAGTAAAAACTCGTAGATTCTTGCAGTACAGGAACAGACAAATAACTTGTATATGGTCAACAAGGTTTCATTGTCTGTACCCCCAGTGTTCAAATTCGTTAAGATTTACGAAATTCACTCTATCTCAAATGTGACAAGCGACTTGAGGAACCTGTTCCTACTTTTTATTTTTACGCATATGGTATTGAATATGACGACAAAATTTTGGCATAGCTAAAAGGTCGTTTACATTGAATCGGATTTGGTTAACCCAGTGGGTTTAAATTTTCAATTCCTTTGAATATATGCCAAATAAATCCTCATAAAGTAGGTTAACCCGGCAAAAAGTTCTAATGTAAATGCCGTATAATAGACGAAATTGGCATAGTTAATAGACGAAAAAGATATTTCAGTCTGAAAATAAATTGAATTTATTGATATTTATGGTATGTTCCCGTACTGCAAGAATCTACTCGATTTTACTATTTTTTCGATATCATAAAGGAAAAAAGTGTTATCGGAGTAAAAAGTAGTAGATTCTTGCAGTACGGGAACAGACCATTAAGGGCTAAGCAGAATGCTCGCGTTGAGCCATCCGTCGCGTTACATGTTATCGAAAATACAACAACCACAAGGAAACGATAACACAAACGCATATCGTTTCCTTGTGGTTGTTGTATTTTCGATAACATATAACACGACGGGTGGCTCAACGCGAGCATTCTGCTTAGCCCTTTAGTATGTTTTGTTAACATTATTTCGACATATCAAACTGAAACTAGGGTTTAAATACAATAACAATTTTCTATCTGATGGTTGTTGTATTTGTTGTAGTTTGGAGTTACCTTGCATAATTGTACCATGATTCCTTGCGTTTTAGGGATTGTTCCCAAAATTTATTGAACACATTTCTCGCAGCGTCAAAACGAGCTATAATATACTGAAAAAAAAATTTGCTTGGTTGCACATCATTGGTAGTATATCCCAAAAATCGTATGTAAACAAAGTGTTGCATATTTAAGTCCTATGCTTGGTGTTGGATTTTTACGATGTGGCAACACTAGCATTTTTGTCGATTTGTTTTTATCGCGTATTTATTTCGTTAAAGGCAAATTTTGATTCCATTTAAAAACATTGCTTTCCAATTTAAAGCATAACCCATTTTATAAAATTCGTGCACAAAAATGTGGTTTATGACACACACTACAAGCGGTAAGTGAATATGGAGTCTCAAGGTGTCATTTGTTGGTCATATTTTTGAGCAGACTAATGAACAATGAGAACGATGCATCAAATGAATGTTGATGGCTCAGTGCCTTGCACTTATACAGAAAAAGGATGGGAATGAGTTTAACTTGAAAATGTCGGGATTTATGGATGAAAGGCGTATTTTTTTTAGAGAAAATATGAATAAAAATTTTATCATTACTTATGGTATGTCGTATTTATTGAAAAAAGCCATACAGATTTATGTTAATGATTACCTGTAATGTATGTAAGTGTGTATGTGCAAGCATACTCAGTCCCGCTTAAATTTATTTGTTCTTGCATAAAGAACCTGTTTACCGTCGTCCATACTATGCTGGACTGGTAAATTTCAAATTTAATATGAATGTGGAAATTGGTGCTGAATTATATTTGGGCTTAACTCTAGTTTAGTAAAAACGATCAGATTTTTCCAGAGGTAGGTATTTTTACCCTAATTATGGGGATATCTTTTTTTCTTGGGGGACGTACCCGGTTACCCGGTTATTTGACCCGGAAGTTCAGGTACGGGTACCCGGTTATATCCGGTTCTACGGGTAATATAATATGGGTATCATTTTAAAGGTTATAAAAATACCTTTCCATTGAGTGGTAATATGATGGGGTTATCTCAAACCATTTTGGAGATATAGTCAAAAAAACTGGGTTTTGGTCCCCGATTTTTTTGAAAAACTCCCTAAAAGTCGAACTTGGGCCCATTATAGTACCTGTCTAACCCAAACTCAAATGATAGACCACAATTTGCCCTTTCCAAAATGGTGCGATATGTGGCTGTATCTGTTGTGGATCAAAAGATATGGGCCTTAGAACCCTACAAAAACAAGAAAATTCTGTCGCGTAGCCGGTGTTGGTATCTGTCCATAGGAGAAAGTCTTAAATCCACGGCCGAAGGCCGGCTACACAAAAAATATTTTATTTAGAAGGATTTTCTGCCGCGTTAGCCGGTGTTGGCATCTGTCCATAGGAGAAAGTCTTAAATCCCCGGCCGAAGGCCGGTCACCCAAAAAAATATTCCATTTAACAAGAGATTCTGTCGCGTAGCCGGTGTTGGTAGCTGTCCATAGGAGAAAGTCTTAAATCCCCGGCCGAAGGCCGGCTACACAAGAAAATATTCTATTTAGAAGGATTTTCTGCCGCGTTAGCCGGTGTTGGCATCTGTCCATAGGAGAAAGTCTTAAATCCCCGGCCGAAGGCCGGTCACCCAAAAAAGTATTCCATTTAACAAGAGATTCTGTCGCGTAGCCGGTGTTGGTATCTGTCCGTAGGAGAAAGTCTTAAATACCCGGCCGAAGGCCGGCTACACAAAAAAATATTCTATTTAGAAGGAGTTTCTGCCGCGTTAGCCGGTGTTGGCATCTGTCCATAGGAGAAAGTCTTAAATCCCCGGCCGAAGGCCGGTCACCCAAAAAACACCATGCTATTTAAAAGGAGATTCTGTCATGTAGAAAGATTTTCCTTGTTTTATAGGGTTCTAAGGCCCATATCTTTTGATCCACAACAGATACAGCCACATATCGCACCATTTTGGAAAGGGCAAATTGTGGTCTATCATTTGGGTCCTGTTTGGAGAGGGACTATAATGGACCCAAGTTCGACTTTCAGGGAGTTTTTCAAAAAAATCGGGGACCAAAACCCAGTTTTTTGACTATATCCCCAAAATGGTTTGAGATAACCCCATCATATTACCACTCAATGGAAAGGTATTTTTATAACCTTTAAAATGATACCCATATTATATTAACCGGATATAACCGGGTACCCGTACCCGAACTTCCGGGTCAAATAACCGGGTAACCGGGTACGTCCCCCAAGAAAAAAATATATCCCCATAATTAGGGTAAAAATACCTACCTCTGGAAAAAATTTCAGAAAAATTTGATCGTTTTTACTAAACTAGAGTTGTTCCGAAAAAATAAGCGCTCCCAAGTCCCTGATTACAACGATAAACTTTTTTCTTGCGGAAAATTCATATTTCCAGATATGTCGGATTCCAAAGTTTCGCTGGGAACATTGTTTTTTCCATTCATTTGTAAATATAAAAACCAATCTGAAGCGTTTGAAATCCTGTTTTTTATGTTCTCGAATCCTGCTGTTCTCACAAGTCTACTTTTTTTATTAAATTTATCAACACCTCAAAATATTCACCTTATACCCTATAGGGTCTCCATTGACCAGAAAAATATTCTATGTCGTATTATGCAAGTCCGTCTGTAGAAATCTAGATAGACCTTGCAATATTTAAGATAGAGTTTCGAATTTTGTTTAATAAATTGCTATTTCTCCTAGGCTGTTTGGTATTGTAAATAGGATGGTACCCCCAAATACCCATACAACGGTACCAATTTGGCTGCAATTTTGAATTATCATTGGGTAACGGAACTATGTATCAAAAAATATCAACATCGGTCCACTTTTTACGATATTCCCTATATAAAGGTCCCTCCCAAATTTCCTTATTTAGTGTCTATTATTTTCATTTTGTATTTTGAATTCTTATTGGGTAGCAAATCTTCCCACCAAAAAATATTAACATCGGTCCACATTTTACGATAGCCTCTATATAAAAGTTCCTCCCAAATTTCCTTATTCAGGGGAGTTTGGGTACTATGTTCATTGAATTCTTATTATCTTCCTGCTAAAAATTATCATTTCTTCTTCTTTTTATCCCGTGTTGACTCTAATTTACTATGGCATAACTCGCCATATATAAATGTCCCGAACAATTACAAATATTTTGCATGTGCACATCATGGTGGAGGAGAACCCCCTGAGTCCAATAGTACAAATGTACACTAATCTTCAAAAAATACGGTGATAATGATATAATACTGGGCCCTAATAATATCCTCAGGATAGTCTTTTTTAAGGTTTAGTTCATGTAAGGTTTAGTAAAACCATGGAAGCTTGAGAATTCGTTAGGTACTGAAATAATACTTATATGTTTACTAAATCGTTGGTGCATTTTTTTTTTTTTTTTTTTTTTTTGAAAGGAAGATTAAAAATTCCTTATTCCCCTGCTTATTTATTGCATATAGATATTATTATTAAAAAATACTAGCCCTATTTTAAATATGTTCGTACAAACAAGCATCTAATGTGTTGCTTTAAAATATAGGTGATCGCTTTTATCTATCGAATGATAAACCGAAATACACCGTTGGACGTGTCGGCACCGATTTAGAATTACAAAATGATAATTGTGTCAGTCGTTCACATGCTGTCTTCTATGTGACAGAGTCCGAAAATGAAACCTTTCTGGAATTAGAAGATATGGGTTCAAAATATGGCACATACATAAACAAGGATATCGAAAAGAATGCACCATTACCGAAAGGTGTTAAAACACGCTTAAAAAATAACGATATCGTTCGATTTGGCCGTTTACAAAATATTTGGAAAATTCAACAGCTGAATATTATAACTATCACATCGGCCTTAACGGCTGACGAAAATGCGCAATTTAACAAAAACATTAAATCTATTGGCGCTAAAGTCTTGCATCATTGGTCGCCGGTTTGTACCCATTTAACGATGAATACGCCAAGTGTTACGGTCAAACTATTGCATGCTTTGATCGATCAAACACACATTGTGACAACAAAATACTGGGAAGATTTGGCCAAGGCGGTTGCCCAGAGACAGCCACAATTACCCAAGCCGGAATTGTATCGGCCACCTTTTGATGAATCCGATGTAGATGTAAGACCGAAACCTCAAAGACGTACCATATTCAATGGCTTGACATTCATATTTCTGTGTCGCAAACATTACGATATGTATGGGCCCATAGTGAGAGCTGCAGGCGGAGCATGCAAAGAGATAACATCCGGAGTACAAAAGAATTTTCTAATAAAGAACAATGTTGTTGTTATTCAATACATACCATCCACACAATCGCAGAGTTCACAGACCATAAATGAAATTACCGGTAAGTAGCCCATTTCTTGAATTCGGTTTAATCACACTGAATTTTTCAAACATTTTATATTTTAGAAATACTTGAAAGTCATTCCAAGCGCATTATACCCGAATACGAAATCGGTTTAGCCATTATAAAATGCTCAACCCAAGAAAACTGCAATCCCCTTCATAAGGTGCCCGAAAGTGTTCCAAATACTGTGGGTATGTCATCAGCAGATTTAAGTGGAGATGCGAATACTCAATCGATGGGATTCGCGATACCCGAAACAAACGTTAATTTAGTAACATCAACGCCGTATGATCTGGCGCCTGCCAATGATTCTGAAGATATGCAAGAAACCATGCCGAATATGCATATATCTGAAACACCCGTAGAGCAGCCTAAAAAACGTAAAATCATCAATGTCTTGGGCACCGAATCCCAAGATAGTGATGATGAGGAACTGTTTCAGTTTCCCAAAAAGACATGTAACCGAAACAGCGAACAGGAAAAAGTACCGAATACTTCTAACGAGGAGCAGCAGCAGGCTGCTGCTAAGGGTGCTCGACCAATTAAACGCAGTATGTTTTCAAGTTTCAATGACAATTCGGAAAGCAATAATAAAGTCATGAGGCCTTCATCGCCACTTCGAAATGATGATGGAAATGCCACCACAAGTACGAATCGCAAACGGCCACATATTCAGGTGTTGGGCGAAGATGATGACGACGTGGGCGGTGATGGAGATGATCTGTTTTGTTTCGGCGATACACAAACCAGCAAGAAAAAACGTGAAGATGCTGGCAACGATGATGACTTGTTTGCCTTTAAAGACTCCAATAAAAACGATCAATCAAATTCGGAAAATGGGCAAAATGAAGACAGCTGCAATGTAACCGTGTCCACACAAAAGTTCGTAGTCGTTGAAAAATCAAAACCGAAAAATTATTCCATGGTACAGATGCCCAAACCGAAAATTCTACCGCGTAAAATTTCTGCCATTGATTGGATATCGGGTTCATTGGGAAAAATTAAAATAAAAAATGAGAACGGTGTTTCAATAAAATCCGAACCCTCTGATGTGAAACGTGAAAATGGTGAAGGATGTGGCGATGAAGAAAAAGATGACGAGGTTAAAATCAAAACGGAAATCAATGGCAATGATGGTAATGATGAACACTCCATGACCGAAGATCATCGCAAATGGTTGGAAAACATGAAGAATGCCATTGAAATACAAGAAATATCTTTGCACACAAATATCAAGATCAACGAACGTTCACATTATAAATATAAAGGTGGCAATGATACAACGGCAAATTTGAATGGAACTGTTAGGAATTTCAAGACATTTGTAAAGGTAAGTCAATTGGTATATGGGTATACAAAAATTCCGAATTACTTAATTTTATATTTTGCTCATCTTTCAGAAATATCAACCTCCCTCTGAAACAACCTCAATTCAATTACATATTCGTTGATTGTGATGAAACGATCAAATTTAAAATGCAAAACAGAGATAAAACGCATAATTATTTTTCCAATTACTTATACACATGAAATGTATTCTGTACTATAATGTCAAATAATAATGATGATAAATATTTGATTAGATATAAACTTTCTTGGTTTATATTATGAAATTATTATGTGTTATTTTACGTGTTTATATTCTGCACCTTCAGATGGAGGAAATTTAATTTCCGCATATATTGTAACGGCTAATTGTTTTTATTTGAAAGTGTTTATCAATTAACTGCAGCTTTGGAAACATAATTTAAGTCATTTTAGTCACATATCGTCGTTAGGTTTTGGTTTTTCAAACAGGTTCAAAAACGACAAATTCAGAGGCCATATTTTTTAAATGCTCTTCATTATTTGAAAATTAATAATAACAAATATAAAAATTAAGCGAAAATATGTAATAATCAGGTTAACATCTTATTGTATTAGAACCCACATAGGAACAAAATATTACAATTTAATATAGAAAGAACTAAACAAACTAAATGCAAAATTATAATTTTGAACTTATAAATTTTTTAAAAATATTTATCGCCTTTTTTTCTTCACCCGCTATTATTTTGCGCTCAAATAGTTTTGTGGCACCAGCCCATTCATGACTTTGAACATTTTTCGTTATACATGACTTTGTATTTTGTGACCTTTCCTTAGTTTCAGAAGTTATAAATTTTTGTACATCCTGAACAGTTTGCAGATTGTCTATATTGAATTTCGTTACTTTCTCACTAGCTGCTGGGGAACGTTCTATGATTTTCCCTAAATCAGCCTTCTTCAATTTGTTTGCCTTTACCGGGGTTTTTGGTGCATCATGACATTCCTGCTCCAAAATGTCTTTCATCGTTGATGCATCATCTTGAATTCCTTTTACATCTGATTTTGTTTCATATTCCTCCCTGGCCATGATTACTTTTTTTATAGTTTCTATTTGGGACGGTAAAGAATTTGAAATCGCTTGGAATTTTGATTTATCATTGGAAGGTAGCTTCTCGCGATATTGTTGTAGATTATTGTAGAAGTGTACAGCAAGATTTCCCTGTTTTATACTTAAATTATGAATTTTTGCGAGTACAGCTAACAGTAGGGTGCAGGTTTCGAAAAAGAAATGTATCTTTAATTGACCTGTAAAATATTCAGCTGCCTGTACGCAACACTCAACAATGCGTTTATACAGTTCACAAAAGGCCACAAGGCGTGTAAGGAGAAAATCAAAAGTATCTCTTGTTGGTAAGTGTATCAAGGTATTCTCATCGTAGGCCACATCGGGTAGAGTACTTCTAAAGCATTCCAAATCTCTTTTGAAATCCAGCCGCAAAAGACGACACAATGCCGAATTTATTTTACAAATATCTTTAAATCCTTTCATTTTGTTAAATGAATTTTTACGTCGTGCCATCAATCTCCCCAGGAGAGCTGCAGTTTCTGTGAACTCTTCCTCATACTTGGTGTATTTGCTGAAGAAGGTTTCAATGATCCCATGAAGATTTACCACTGTAAAAGGAAAAATCTTTAAAAATACATAAGGATTAAATTGTATATGTTTGACGTACCAAATGAAGTTTTTGTTGAAGGAAGTGTAAGAAATGGTGGTTTCTTTAAGTCAAAATCATTCCAAATTGCTTCCATGATGTACGATGTAAACAAACCCACTTGGCATGTGAGTTTGGTATGGAGTACGTTCAGTGATGTCTAGCAATGCATAATGTTTAATAAAAAATCCATAATTACAGTCAAGAAAAAGACTCTAAACTTGAAATACTGTACAGTGAATTTAGTGAATTTTGATTTTACATATATTTCCCTGAAATTCTACAAAGGAAACACAAAATATGCGATACAATCCTAATAAATTTTCTGAAAACAAATGCCAATCTATGAGTCACCCTGTGTCAGCATCTGATGTGCTTGTTGAATGTCGATCTAGAATTCCACAAACTCAAGGTATATATACAAGGTAGCCGCATCGGCGAATTTCTACAACAAACATCGGTTGTTGTATTTTGATATGTCAAAAATATTTTGCCAAAACAAACAGATTGACAAGAGAGATTTTCATTTATAATTTAGTTTTTTAATTTTTTGGTTCAACATTACAACAACATTTTTGACATTTATTTGTCCAACAGCTGCGGCCCTTGCACAAACTTAATGCGGCTACCTTATTAAATATAGCTTGCACAATCAACCAAATACCTCCCAAAACACAACAATGGCGCTTCGAAATGTTTTGAATTGTACAAATAATCTAGTCCGTCGCCGATTAATGGCAACATCCAGGGCCCAGCTGAAGCAAACACGATCATTTACACTAGGAGTTACCTTGAATCAAGAGTAAGTACGGCTAGCATGGATGGCAATGTGATTTAATTAAGAACAA
>NW_026875395.1:0-177486 GCF_032173495.1 Musca vetustissima
TTTAAGACCATTAATTTTTAAAAAATTAATGGTCTGAAAATTCTACCAACGGGTAAAACACCAAACCGAAGGCTTTGGTGCAGGCACATCCTCCTGTAGAGATGAAGAAGGAACCCTGATGACAGATACAGACAGCGTGCTGAGGATCTGGAAGGAGCATTTTGAAAAACTTCTGGTATCGAATAGTAGCGGTGAAGAGGATACCCCAGAACCAATAATAGATGACGGTATAGAGTGTATACCACCCTTAGGCAAAATGAAGACAGAATAGCAATCAATCGGCTGAAGAATAATGAAGCAGCAGGTGCCGATGGGTTACCAGTCGATCTATTCAAGACTGGTGGTCAGATGCTGGTCAGGATCATGCACCAGCTGATTAGTACAATTTGGCTGAAGCCAATGATCAATGACATTATTGGACCATACCAATGTGGCTTCAGTCCTGGCAAATCCACCATTGACCAGATTTTCACTCTGCCCCAAATCCTGGAAAAAAACCCACGTAAAACACATCGACACATTCCACCTATTCGTCGACTATAAAACCGTATGCGACAGTCCTATCCGTTCAGAGGTGTATAAAGCCATGTCTACGTTCGGCATTCCTGCAAAATTAATACGGCTATGCAGGATAACTTTCACTGGCACAAGATCAGCATTTAAAGTCGGAAAGGACCTCTCGGAGCCCTTTAATACCGAACGAGGATTTAGACAAGGTGATAGTTTGTCGTGTGACGATTTTAACATCATCCTGCTGGAAAACGTCATACGAGAAGCAAAAGTGAATAGAAATGACACTCTGTACACCAAACAACTCTTGTTACTCGCCTACGCCGATGACATCGACATAATTGGTCGAACATTGAGATCGGTAACAGCCACCTTTGAACAAATTGAGAAGTAGTCTGTCAAAGTGGGTCTGGCAGTAAACGACGAGAAGACGAAGCTGATGGTATCAACGCGCAAGAAGTCCAGTCCAGTGGAACTTGAGAACTACTGCTTCGAGGTATCCAAGATTTTATATACCTTGGTACCGCCATAAATAAAACAAATGACATCATTTTTGAAATTCGGTAAAGGATAGTGATGGCCAACCGATGCTACTATGGCCTGAGCAAACAACTCAACAGCAAGGCCACCTCTGCCAGACCAAACTCACACTCTACTAGCCGTGCTGTTATATAGATCTGAAGCATGGGTACTTAAAGGTGAACAGAAATGTACACCAAACAATACATGTTACTCGCCTACGCCGCCGATGACATCGATATAATGGGTCGAACATTGAGAACGGTAACAGCCACTTTTGAACAAATTGAGAGGGAGTCTGCCAAAGTGGATCTGGCAGTAAACCGCGAGAAGACCAACCTGATGGTATCAACGCGCAAGACGTCCAGTAGACTCAGACCAACTGCGGAACTTGAGAACTACAGCTTCCAGGTAGTCAAAGATTTTATATATCTTGGTACCGCCATAAATAAAACGAATGACATCAGTTTTGAAATGCGAAGAAGGATAGTGATGGCCAACCGATACTACTATGGTCTGAGCAAACAACTCAACAGCAAGGCCACCTTCCGTCAGACCTAACTCACACTCTACAAGACGCTGATACTACCCGTGCTGTTATACGGATCTGAAGCATGGGTACTTACGCAAGCAAATGAGGCAGCTCTTGGAGTGTTTGGGAGAAAAATTCTCCGAAAGGTCTGTGGGCCGATCTGCGTTGACGGTGAATATCGCCGTCGAATGAACCATGAGTTGTATCAGCTATTCTCGGACATCGACATTGTTAGACGTATTAAGCTGCAGCGACTACGTTGGCTAGGTCATGTTGTGAGAATGGCGGATGAAGATGACCCAGCCCAGAAGGCATATAAAAGGGAACCAGCTAATGGTTCACGCAGAAGGGGAAGGCCACGAATACGATGGAAAGATCAAGTCGAAGACAAGATTGCCGAAAATGGTCTTTCAAATTGGAAAAACTGTGCAAAAGACCGACGCGCCTGGAAATTTTTTCTACGCTCGACTTATGGAACGATAAGGTGTAGATTTTTAAGGAATATTTTTTCAAGGCCCAAACAAGACGTAGATTTTTAAATAATATTTTCTCCAGGACCCATAGAAGGCGTAGATTTTTAAAGAATATTTTTTCAAGACCCTAAACAAGGCGTGGATTTTTAAAGAATATTTTTTTCAAGACCCTAAACAAGGCGTGGATTTTTAAAGAATATTTTTTTCAAGACCCTAAACAAGGCGTGGATTTTTAAAGAATATTTTTTTCAAAACCCTAAACAAGGCGTAGATTTTTAAAGAATATATTTTTCGGGGTCCAAACAAGGCGTAGATTTTTAAAGAATATTTTTTTCGGGGTCCAAACAAGGCGTAGATTTTTAAAGAATATTTTTTTCAAGACCCTAAACAAGGCGTGGATTTTTAAAGAATATTTTTTTCAAGACCCTAAACAAGGCGTGGATTTTTAAAGAATATTTTTTTCAAAACCCTAAACAAGGCGTAGATTTTTAAAGAATATATTTTTCGGGGTCCAAACAAGGCGTAGATTTTTAAAGAATATTTTTTTCAGGGTCCAAACAAGGCGTAGATTTTTAAAGAATATTTTTTTCGGGGTCCAAACAAGGCGTAGATTTTTAAAGAATATTTTTTTCGGGGTCCAAACAAGGCGTAGATTTTTAAAGCATATTTTTTCCTAGGCCTAAATAAGGCGTAGATTTTTAAAGAATATTTTTTTCAAGACCCCAAACAAGGCGTAGATTTTTAAAGAATATTTTTTTCGGGATTTTTAAAGAATATTTTTTTCAACACCCAAACAAGGCGTAGATTTTTAAAGAATATTTTTTTCGGGGTCCAAACAAGGCGTAGATTTTTAAAGAATATTTTTTTCGGGGGCCAAACAAGGCGTAGATTTTTAAAGAATATTTTTTTTTCGGGGTCCAAACAAGGCGTAGATTTTTAAAGAATATTTTTTTCAAGACCCTAAACAAGGCGTGGATTTTTAAAGAATATTTTTTTCAAAACCCTAAACAAGGCGTAGATTTTTAAAGAATATATTTTTCGGGGTCCAAACAAGGCGTAGATTTTTAAAGAATATTTTTTTCGGGGTCCAAACAAGGCGTAGATTTTTAAAGAATATTTTTTTCGGGGTCCAAACAAGGCGTAGATTTTTAAAGAATATTTTTTTCGGGGTCCAAACAAGGCGTAGATTTTTAAAGAATATTTTTTTCGGGGTCCAAACAAGGCGTAGATTTTTAAAGAATATTTTTTTCGGGGTCCAAACAAGGCGTAGATTTTTAAAGAATATTTTTTCAAGACCCCAAACAAGGCGTGGATTTTTAAAGAATATTTTTTTCGGGGTCCACACAAGGCGTAGATTTTTAAAGAATATTTTTTTCGGGGTCCAAACAAGGCGTAGATTTTTAAAGAATATTTTTTTCGGGGGCCAAACAAGGCGTAGATTTTTAAAGAATATTTTTTTTTCGGGGTCCAAACAAGGCGTAGATTTTTAAAGAATATTTTTTGCCAGACCCTAAACAAGGCGTGGATTTTTAAAGAATATTTTTTCGGGGTCCAAACAAGGCGTAGATTTTTAAAGAATATTTTTTTCGGGGTCCACACAAGGCGTAGATTTTTAAAGAATATTTTTTTCGGGGTCCACACAAGGCGTAGATTTTTAAAGAATATTTTTTTCGGGGTCCAAACAAGGCGTAGATTTTTAAAGAATATTTTTTCGGGGTCCACACAAGGCGTGGATTTTTAAAGAATATTTTTTTCGGGGTCCACACAAGGCGTGGATTTTTAAAGAATATTTTTTTCGGGGTCCACACAAGGCGTAGATTTTTAAAGAATATTTTTTTCGGGGTCCACACAAGGCGTAGATTTTTAAAGAATATTTTTTTCGGGGTCCAAACAAGACGTAGATTTTTAAAGAATATTTTTTTCGGGGTCCAAACAAGACGTAGATTTTTAAAGAATATTTTTTTCGGGGTCCAAACAAGGCGTAGATTTTTAAAGAATATTTTTTTCGGCTTCAAAAAATGCTTTTTAAAAAATCTACGCCTATGTTAGGCTTCAAAAAATGCTTTTTAAAAAATCCACGCCTATGTTAGGCTTCAAAAAATGCTTTTTAAAAAATCCACGCCTATGTTAGGCTTCAAAAAATGTTTTTAAAAAATCTACGCCTATGTTAGGCTTCAAAAAATGCTTTTTAAAAAATCCACGCCTATGTTAGGCTTAAAAAAATGCTTTTTAAAAAATCCACGCCTATGTTAGGCTTAAAAAAATGCTTTCTAAAAAATCCACGCCTATGTTAGGCTTAAAAAAAGGCTTTTTAAAAAATCCACGCCTATGTTAGGCTTAAAAAAATGCTTTTTAAAAAATCCACGCCTATGTTAGGCTTCCAAAAATGCTTTTTAAAAAATCCACGCCTATGTTAGGCTTCAAAAAATGCTTTTTAAAAAATCTATGCCTATGTTAGGCTTCAAAAAATATTCTTTAAAAAATCCACGCCTGTGTTAGGCTTCCAAAAATGCTTTTTAAAAAATCCGCGCCTATGTTAGACTTCAAAAAATATTCTTTAAAAAATCCATGCCTATGATAGGCTTCAAAAAATGCGTTTTAAAAAATCCACACCTATTCTATACTAGTGACCAACAAATATTTTTTCAAAAAATGTACGCCCACTGTAGCTCTAATAAAAATATTTTTAACCTCCTCGATGATTTATTGCCCGGAAAAAATTAACGACCAAGGCTTTGATATCTTCTTTTATGATCTCCTTACGAGACCAGGGGTAGCCAGTTGGGAATTTTTTTTTTACTTATAATCTTGATATGGTTAGACATGACCAAACAAATTTCTGGTCTGACCTTTTGAGCGATTTGCGATTTATATGGGCCATTTATCATCTCCATAGATTCCATTCCACTTGGATGTGGTCAGTGAACTTTTGCAGCTTACTCTCTTTCCCTCTTACTCTCTCTCTCTCTTATATTTAGTTTTTTTTCTTATTTTCTCTTTAAACAATCATTTTTTTGTTTGGCATATTTTATGTTAATTAGTGGACAAAAACAAAATATATTGGTAACTAAATTTGAAAATTTTGTTTGGCCATAGAATATTTGATTCACAAAAAGCATGACTGACCGCGTCATGTAGTAGCAGCTCCATATTTATTTCAAAAAAAATTTTTTTTTGATTTTTTGCAAAAAAAAAGTTTGATTCCTAGTCTAGATATTTGGCTTGGCTTGAGAATTATAACAAAGAAGAGGTGGGGAAAACCGGGGGATTTTTGGCGATCAACAAGAGGAGGACTTTGTTTTTTTAATATACATATAAAAGTTTTAGAGCTCTATCACCAACCAAAAAGTAATAAAAACGACTTCCCAAACACATTTTTTCTTTGGGAAGCCGTTTTTTAAGGCTACTCCCACCCTAAGGGGCCATAAAAATTCTCCACCTTTTTTCTTCAAGAAGTTCTCATCAAAAACCAGAAGATGCTAATTTTTTTAGATTTCATAAATCCCTCTCTTTGCTTCTCCCCTCTTCTCCTCTCTTTATTTAAATTTACAATTTTTTCAAAATTTCTATTTCTATAAAATTTCCAAAACAGCATCAATTGGGCGCCAGCATAGAAATTTTATTGCTAGCAAAAAAGAAATATTTTTTTTTCTCCACAGACATCTCTCTTTATTGCCTTTTCATCTTCTTTGTTATTGTTTTGAGTTTTTTTTTTGTAATATTTATTATTGTCAAAACAAAAGCTTCCAATTTTGTTTTCAATTTTATTTTAATTTTGTATTTTGGTCAGGCCTCATGTTCGTTGTCTATTTAAAGGGGGTCTCTACTTAAAGAGGGTCTACTACTACGCTACATGACTGTCTGGCTGATAACTCATCAATGTGTTTTGTTATTGTTTTTATTGTTGTTATTTTTATTTTTTTTTTTTACGTAAAAAAAAATCTTCAATTTTTATTCACAATAGTTTGTTATTGTTACTGACCTGCGGCGGCTTCTTGGGCAGGCATGGCGTTAATTAGGCATGAAACCGCTATAAAAAACAACAACAACAAATTGCTAACCCCCATATATCAAACTTGAGACTCTCATCAGGCAGTGGGTATGACATTTACATTTGTATACATAAATATATAAACTAGTTTATAACACAGAAAAAGAGAAAAGTCAATCGATTCTGATATTCAAAGAAATTCGCAAAACATGTGGCTATGAGACAACTTTCTTTCCCCCTTCCCTCTGAGAGACAATCATCAAAATAGTGGAAAAAATTGTTTTAAAAGATTTGTAAATTCTTCATACAACAGAGGATGATAAGATGTTCCTATGTAACTGCTAGAAAAAACATGTTCATCTTCAACCTCCCCTTCAAAAACCTGTCTGCAATTGTGCAAAGAAAATCTTCCCAGGAGAACTTCCTGCCGCATTTGTAGTTATCATTTCTTAATTGGTAATAAATACTAATTTTTTTCTATGCTGTCCCTAATGACAACGATTAGAACAGGTTTTGCTAGAAGGAAGTGGTGTACGTTGAGACTTACCAGGAGTTTCAGATGAATCTCCTTTATATTTTATTAAAATAAAATATTTTATGGCAATAAAAAAGATACTTTAAAAGCGAAATAAAAATTTATAATAATCTTAATTGGCTTTATAACAATTTAATTTTACGAAAAAAAAACTTTTTTGTATGTATAACAGTTTCATTTTGTGAGTATAACAGTTTGTATAACAGTTTTTTATTGACGTATAACAGTTTATTTTGTCTCCATTTACGATATTCAATTACTATAAGACATTATCTTACCTCTATGAGTGTATAACAGTTTATATTTCCTGTATAACAGCCATTTCTAATAGCATAACAGCAAATTGTATTCACTTTATAGGCAATTTAAGCGTATAAGACAACATTTGCCGTTAATTTATACAAAAAATTAACGTTTTTTCTTTGTATAACAGTTACGTTTGTAAGTATAACAGTATATATAACAGTTTTTAAGGAGCGCATAACAATTTATTTTGTCTCTATATTCAATATTTAGTTTGTATAAAACATTATCTTGCATCTATGAGTGTATAACAGTTTATATTTCCTGTATGACAGTCACTTCTAACAGTATAACAGCAAATGTTATCTATTTTATAAGCAATTTAAGCGTACAAGACAACATTTGCAACTAATTTCTACAAAAATTAACGTTTTTTTCTTTGTATAACAGTTAAGTTTGTGAGTATAACAGTTTGTATAACAGTTTTTATTTTGTCTCTATTTTCGATATTCAATTAGTATATGACATTATCTTGCCTCTATGAGTGTATAACAGTTAATATATCCTGTATAACAGTCACTTCTAACAGTATCACATCAAATTTGATCTTCTTTATAGGCAATTTAAACACATAAGACAACATTTGCAGTTAATTTATACAAAAAATAACGGTTTTTTCTTTGTATAACAGTTTAGTTTGTGAGTATAACAGTTTGTACAACAGTTATTAAGGAGCGCATAACAATTTATTTTGTCTCTATATTTAATATTTAGTTAGAATAAGACATTATCTTGTCTCTATGAGGGTATAACAGTTTATATTTCCTGTATAACAGTCACTTCTAACAGTATAACAGGAAATTTAATCAGCTTTATAGGCAATTAAGGCATATAAGACAACATTTACAGTTAACTTATAGAAAAACTAATGTTTTTTCCTTTGTATAACAGTTTCGTCTGTGAGTATAACAGTTTTTTGTGGACATATGATCGTTAACTTTGCATCTAGATTCAATATCTATTTAGTAAAAGTCATTATCTTGCCTCTATGAATGTATAACAGTTTATATTTCCTGTATAACAGTCACTTCTAACAGTATAACATCAAATTTGATCTTCTTTTTAGGCAATTTAAGCACATAAGACAACATTTGCAATTAATGTATACAAAAATCAACGATTTTTCTTTGTATAACAGTTTCGAGTGTGAGTATAACAGTTTATATAACAGTTTTTTAGGAGGCGTAAAATTTTTTATTTTATCTCTATTTTCGATATTCAATTAGTATAAGATATTATCTTGCCTCTATGAGTGTATAACAGTTTATATTTCTTGTATAACAGTCACTTCTAACAGTATAAGAGCAAATTTTAACTGATTTATAGACAATTTTAGCATATAAGACAACATTTACTGTTAACCCATACAACAAACAAGTTTTTTCCTATGTATAACAGTTTCGTTAGTGAGTATAACAGTTTGAGAAACAGTTTTTAAATTGACTGTATAACAGTAAATTTACCAATATAAGACAAATTTTTGACCGTATACTTGTTAATTCTGGCTGTATGACAGTTAAATTTATCCATTTTGAATTTGTATTCGTGAATAACAGTAAATTGTGACTGTATAAGTGTCGATTTTGTCTGTATATGAGTCGATTTTGTCTGTATAAAGGTCGATTTTGACTGTATAACAGCCAATTTCCATTTTTACCATTTCATGTATAATAGTCAATTTGAAAATATAAGAAATAATTTTGAAAGTATAAGAGTCAATTTAATTATATAAGAGTCACTTTTTACTGTATAACAGTCCATGTTGGCTGCTTTAAAATCAATTTCTCGGCATATAACCACATATGAGTTAATTTCGATTGTATAAGTGTGAATGTCGCTGTATAACAGTTAAACTTGACTGTATAAGAGTCACTCTTTACCGTATAACAGTCCATTTGGACAACATAACATTCAAATTTGACCGAATACGGGCCACTTTTGTGCGTATAAGAGTGTTTAATTGTATAATAGTCCATATTGAGGGTTTAAAAAACAGTTTTGACTGTATAACACTTAAACTTGACTGTATAAGAGTTTCTCTTTGCGGTATAACAATCGATTTTGACATCATAGCGTTCATTTTTTACAGTATAAGTGTCACTTCTTGCAGTATAAGAGTGGTATGTTTTATATAACAGTCAAGTTTGAGTGTATAATAGACAATTTAAAATGTATAACAGTCAATTTCTACTGTATAAGAGGCAATTTTGACTGTATAATAGTATTTTTTGATCGTATAACATACACTTTTGATAGTATAAAACTCAATTTAAATAGTATAACAGTCCATTTTGATTGTATAATAATGATTTTTTTACCGTATAACATTCACTTTTGATGGACTAATAGTGATTCTGGCTCAACAATAGTCGAACTTGATTGTATAAGAGTCACACTTGACTGTATAAGTGTCAATTTTGACTGTATAAGAGTCAATTTCACTACGCAAAAGCAACTTTCAACAGCACAGTGATCAATTTAGTGTGTATAAGATTAAATTTCGACAGTATAAGATAATATTTTGACTGTATAAGAGTCAAAGTTGATCTTATAAGAGGAAATTTAACTATTCAAGAGCAAATTTTAACAATTTAGTCAATTGTGTGTGTGTATAATATTAAGTTTTGACTTATTACTGTCAATTTTTAACTGTATAAGAGTCAAAGTCGACCGTATAGGAGTCAATTTGAGTATACATGAGCAATTTTCAACAACACAGTAGTCAAAAACATATTTTCACTGTATAAGAGTCAATTTGACTATAAAAATCCAATTTCAACAGCACAGTAGTCAATTTTGTGTGTATAAGATAAAAATTCGACAGTATAACAGTATATTTTGACTGTATAAGAGTCAAAGTTGACCGTATAAGAGTCAATTTGACTATACAAGAGCAAATTTCAACAACGCAGCAGTCAATTTCGAGTGTATAAGATGAAATTTCCACAGTATAAGAATATATTTTCAGTGTATAAGAGTTAAAGTTGACTGTATAAGTGTCGATTTAACTAAGCAAAAGAAAATTTTAACAAATCAGTGGTCAATTTGATGTGTAAAAGATTAAATTTCGACAGTATAAGAGTATATGTTGGCTGTATAAGAGTCAATGTTGACTGTATAAGAGTAAATTTTGAGCGTATAACAAATAATTTCAATTGTATAAGTATTAATTTTGTCTATCTTGAATCAATTCTTGAATTTCGTCAGTATAAGAGTACATTTTCACTGTATAAGAGTAAATTTTGTCTATATAACAGTTTATTTTGTATTGTATAGCAATTAATTTGGCTTTTCCCCAATCAATTCTCGTTGCCTCTATTTTCAATCTCACTGTATAAGAGTCAATGTTGACTGTATAAGAGTCAATTTTGACTACATAACAGTTTATTTCAATTGTGTAGCAATTAATTTGGCTTTCCCCAATCAATTCTGGTTGTCTCGGTTTTGAATTTTCAAATTACCATTCTTTAGATCTTCCCATTAGACCCCTCGCACATTCTTCACTCCACCTAAGACCATTGCCCCAGGAAACGAAAAAGGAATCCGCAGATCTTTAATTAACTCTCTAATGGTTGGTAGGGGGAAACAGCAGTATTATGTTAGCCAACATAATAATGATAACCAATAGGCAGGTAGAACCATCAAGAGAACCGGACAGCGGACAGCAATTTTGCAAATACTAACAACAAAAACAACAACAACAACTAATGAATAAAGAAATTCTGCTCACTCATCGGTCAAGAGCTTTGGCCATAGTGGTTTTTGCCTATGGCCAAAACTAACAAAAGAACAAACTTAGGGAACCCGACAACTTGGCTCATTTGTAAATTAAAACGCAAACGTTGCGGACGGATATAGCGCGTGCGCGAAGTGAACAGAAAAAAAATCTGAATTCCGGGCGGACGCTCACGTACTATTTAAATATCGAAGCGAGAATTTTTTGTTTTTGTATTTCGAACAAAAAAAAAACGAACCGAATCGAATTGTTGTTAAACGCATTATCATCGCCGGGGATTGCCATGTATAGGATATTAATATTTTTGGGGGCAGTTTGGCTACTGCCCCTGATCTGCCGGGCGGATCAACAATTCTTGTCGCAAATGTTCAACGTTGGACTGGGGAATATTTTCAAACAGAATCTCTACAATGATGGTAGGTTCAGGAAAAAAATTCAAAAAATATTCTTAAAAAAATCCACGCCTATGTTAGGCTACAAAAAATATTCTTAAAAAAATCCACGCCTATGTTAGGCTACAAAAAATATTCTTAAAAAAATCCACGCCTATGTTAGGCTACAAAAAATATTCTTAAAAAAATCCACGCCTATGTTAGGCTACAAAAATATTCTTAAAAAAATCCACGCCTATGTTAGGCTACAAAAAATATTCTTAAAAAAATCCACGCCTATGTTAGGCTACAAAAAATATTCTTAAAAAAATCTACGCCTATGTTAGGCTACAAAAAATATTCTTAAAAAAATCCACACCTATGTTAGGCTACAAAAAATATTCTTAAAAAAATCCACGCCTATGTTAGGCTACAAAAAATATTCTTAAAAAAATCCACACCTATGTTAGGCTACTTAAAAAAATCCACACCTATGTTAGGCTACAAAAAATATTCTTAAAAAAATCCACGCCTATGTTAGGCTACAAAAAATATTCTTAAAAAAATCCACACCTATGTTAGGCTACAAAAAATATTCTTAAAAAAATCCACGCCTATGTTAGGCTACAAAAAATATTCTTAAAAAAAACCACGTCTATGTTAGGCTACAAAAATATTTTTTTAAATCTTGACCCCATACCCCAGTGATTTGTCATGGTCTATATTATTGTTGTTGTTTTTTATTTATCGTTTGTTGTTGTTGTCGTATTTTTTCAACATAATTATTCCCTCTTCTGAATATTAATTTTTATTGTCTTTGTTTTTATTTCTTCTTCCTCAGCACCCCATCAAAATGCCGAATATGATTTTATTGTTGTTGGCTCGGGGCCAGCTGGCTGTGTGCTGGCCAATCGCCTCTCAGAGAATCCGCGGTGGCAGGTGTATCTGATAGAAGCTGGAGGGGTTGAAACGATACCACATCAAATCCCCATTATGGCAGCCTATCTGCAGGGTACCCACTCCAATTGGGGCTATAAATCAACACCTCAACGTGCTGCCTGTTTGGGCATGAACAATCAGGAATGTGCTCTACCAAGGGGCAAAGTTCTGGGCGGTACCAGTTCCATTAATTTTATGATTTATAATCGTGGTAATCGGCGGGATTTTGATCGTTGGGCGGAATTTGGCAATGAGGGCTGGTCGTATGATGAGGTTCTCCCGTACTTTTTGAAATCGGAAAATTCCCAAGTGGAGGGTTTGGAAATGTCACCGTATCACAACCACTCAGGGCCCCTAAATGTGGAGGATGTACGTTATCGCACCGAGGCGGCTAAGGCATATGTCAAGGCAGCCCAGGAGGCGGGGCATAATAAAACGGACTACAATGGTGAATCGCAAATGGGTGTGTCCTTTGTCCAGGCCAATACCTTGAAGGGCCGCAGACATAGTGCCTTTCGGGCCTATATCGAGCCGATAAGGTATAAAAGGAAAAATCTACACATTGTGACCATGGCTAGGGTCACCAAGGTCTTGATCGATAAGGAAACCAAGCAGGCCTATGGGGTTAGGATGCTGTATCGGAATACCTTGTACACCATTAGAGCCCGAAAAGAGGTCATACTCTCGGCGGGAGCATTTAATTCACCACAAATATTAATGTTATCCGGCATTGGACCTGCGGATAATCTGAAGGGGATTGGTGTACCCATAATTAAGGAACTCCCCGTGGGTAAGCTGCTCTATGATCACATGTGCCATTTTGGACCGACCTTTACCACCAATACGACGGGTAAGACCTTCTTTGTATCGCACACCACACCGGCCCTCTTTGCCTCGTTTTTCGCCGGAGATGCTTCGACGGTGCTCTCCTTAATTGGTGGAGTAGAAGCCTTGACATTTGTCAAGACTCCCCATTCCAAAGAACCTGACGATATGCCAGATGTTGAATTTATTACCGTGGCTGGCAGTTTGGCCTCTGATGAGGGTACAGGTCTACTGCAAGGAGCCAATTTTCGTCCGGAAATTTACACCAAGGTCTATAAACCGCTGAATGATGCCCAGCAGGATCATTTTAGTTTTTTGGTAATGCAATTCCACCCGAAGTCCGTGGGACGTCTTTGGCTGCACAATCGCAACCCCCTCGAATGGCCGAGAATAAATCCGAAATTTTTCCACAACTCTGAAGATGTTGAAGATATACTGGAGGGTATTAAGGAGGTGGTGCGTATCAGTCAAATGCCAGCTCTGCAAAAGCTAGGGGTTCGCCTACACAACATACCAGTGCCAGGTTGTGAAATGCATCAATTTGGCTCTGACGATTATTGGCGCTGCTCCATACGGGTCATGTCGTATACATTGCATCATCAGGTGGCTACATGCCGTATGGGACCAGAGACAGACAATACGACAGTGGTCAATGCCAAACTGCAAGTACATGGCATTGGCCGGCTGAGAGTGGCCGATACCAGTATTATACCCTTCCCACCGACGTGTCACACCAATGCGGCCTCATTTATGATAGGGGAAAAGGCAGCGGATATGATCAAGGCAGAGTGGTCATAGGGGGAGAGGAGGTGAGAGAGGTGAAAAATAAAAAAAAAATACAACAACTAGAGGTATTAAATTAGTTAAGGCTATCTGTAATTAAGTTAGATTTTAGATTAAAATTAGATTTAATAAAAATTAATATTTTTAAATAAAAAAATTAAAGAAAAATTAAAAAAAATAATTTTTTTTCGGAAGACCTGGATTTTTTTAAAAATAATTTTTGAAGATTAGCATAGGCATGAATTTGTATACCCTTCACCACAGTGTGGGTGTGGGTACAGGGTATTATGTCTTTGTGCATTGGATGAAATTTGGCACAGCTCATTCATTTGGCCCATGGACGAATCCCATTGAAATTGGGAAAAATCGGTTCAGATTTATATATAGCTCCCATATATATGTTCGTCCGATTTAAGGTAAATAGTGCACCAAAGTCCCTAAATATTCTGCGATTTACACGAAATTTGGCACAGCGTACTGAATCGAGCCTAGAATGATGTGTGCTAAGTTTCGTGAAAATCGGTTTAGATTTAGATATAGCTCCCATATATATTTTCGTCCGATTTCAGGTAAATAGTGCACCAAAGTCCCTATATAGCTTTCGATTTACACGAAATTTGGCACAGCATACTAAATTGAGCCTAGAATGATGTGTGCTAAGTTTCGTGAAAATCGGTTTAGATTTAGATATAGCTCCCATATATATTTTTGTCCGATTTTAGACAATTGGTGCACCAAAGTCTCTGTAAATCATTCGATTTGCACGAAATTTGGCAGAGGGTACTGAATTGAGCCTAGAATGATGTGTACTAAGTTTCGTGAAAATCGGTTCAGATTTCGGTATAGCTCCCATATATACTTTCGTCCGATTTAAGGTAAATGGTGCATCAAAGTCCCTAAATATGCTTCGATTTACACGAAATTTGGCACAGCGTACCGAATTGAGCCTAGAATGATGTGTGCTAAGTTTCGTGAAAATCGGTTCAGATTTAGATATAGCTCCCATATATATTTTCGTCCGATTTAAGGTAAATGTTGCACCAAAGTCCCTTCATATCCTTCGATTTGCACGAAACGTGGCATAGAGTACTGAACTAGGTTCAGAATCATGTGTCCCAAGTTTCGAGAAAATCGGTTCAGATTTAGATATAGCTCCAATATATAGTTTCGTCCGATTTGAGGTAAATGGTGCACCAAAGTCCTTAAATATGGTTCGATTTGCAGGAAGTTTGCTACAGCATATTCAATTAAACCTAGAATGATGTGTGCTAAGATTCGTGAAAATCGGTTCAGATTTAGATATAGCTTCCATATATAGTTTCGACCGATTTATGACAAATGGTGCACCAAAGTCCCTAAATAGCTTTCGATTTTAACGAAATTTGGTATGACGTACTGAATTATGCCTAGAGTGACGTCTGCCAAGTTTCGTGAAAATCGGTTCAGATTTAGATATAGCTCCCATATATATATATATATATATATTCGTCCGATTTTATGTAAATGGCGCAGCAAAGTCCCTACATATCCTTCGATTTGTAAGGATACATATGTACAATATAGCCAAAGTGGTGAAGTGTATCATATAGTCGGCCCAGTCCGATTTTACTACTTTCCTTACTGGTTTAAAAATTATTTTTCGAGTAGCTATAAAAATTTTCCAACCCATTGTGCTCCATTATGTCAAATGATTCATTACCGCATTTTACAACCGAAATTAACACGTCTAATTAAATCTCTGTCATAAATATGCAGATGCAGTCTGAGGAGAGGTTTTTGAACTTGGTAAAATAAAACAACAACAATAACAAAGAGCTTTACCTGCAGTTCAGGTTCGGCATAGTGGGTTTGCCAGTAGTTAAATTTTTTTATGTCAATATTTGCCCTTAATTGTGGGAATGTAAATAAAAAACAACAACACAAAAGTAAATAAAACAGCAACAACGAGAAAATCGGATTCGGAAGGGGGGAGGGTCTACACTAAATAGTTTATGAAATTAAAGTGAGCGGTTAAACAAAATAAAAAAATAATGTAGGTCAGTTCAGGTTAGTTACAATGGAAATGTTGAACAAAATATAAAAAATAAAGACCTGAGGGGTTTGATAATTTTTTCTATGGGAAAAACAGGGACCAGAGGGTCTTGAGAATATTTTCTATAGAAAATATTTCGAGCTTAGGGTCTCGAGAATTTTTTCTGTCGACAAAATTGCGACCTGAGGGTCTTGCGAATTTTTTCCATAGAAAAACTATCGACCTGAGGGTCTCGCGAATTTTATTTATAGAAGAAATTGCAAAAAAATAGCGACCTGAGGGTCTCGAGAATTTTTTTCTATAGAAAAAAATAGCGACCTGAGGGTCTCGAGAGAATTTTTTTCTATAGAAAAAATAGCGACCTGAGGGTCTTGCGAAATTTTATTCTATAGAAAAAAAATAGCGACCTTAGGGACTCCGAATTTTTTTCTATAGAAAAAAATAGCGACCTGAGGGTCTCGAGAATTTTTTTCTATAGAAAAAAATAGCGACCCGGGGGTCTCGAGAATTTTTTTCTATAGAAAAAAATAGCGACCTGAGGGGGTCTCGATAATTTTATTCCATAGAAAACCAGTAAGGAAAGCAGTAAAGTCGGACGGGGCCGACTATATGATACCCTTCACCACTATGGGTATATTAAACAGGACTATCAACATGAAATTGGATGAAATAAAATATGTGATATTTATCTAAATGTCTACCTAGATATATCCATAAAGTATGTAAACCGACTTCAAACAAATATAAATAGGTCATCCGTTGGGCTATGTCTGTACTTCTAGAAAACGCAACTGCGTAATTCTATGCTCAATTTTGTAAGTTGTGCAAAATTTGATGTCAATCTGACTAACATGAGGAGTTTGATGCCCAATTTACTTGAAACCAGGGGAAAATATATATGGAAGTTCTATCCAAATATTAAGCGATTTGAAAAAAACTTGTCACAGGTTAGGTTGTTCTAATTTCAGAAAGTTTTGTTCCTATCAACCTATTGGCTGATAGGAACAAAATAATCTGGACCGATTTTCACGAAAAAAGCAGACATAACTCTAGGCTCAATTCAGTACGTTATGCCAAATTTCGTGCAAATTGAAAGATATATAGCGACTTTGGTGCACCATTTACATGAAAACGGACGAAACTATATATGGGAGCTATATAGAAATCTAGACCGATTTTCTCGAAACTTGGCAGACATCACTCTTGGCTCATTTCAGTACGTTATGCCAAATTTTGTGCAAATCGAAGGATATATAGGGACTTTGGGAGCTATATAGAAATCTGGACCGATTTTCTCGAAACTTGGCAGACATCACTCTAGGCTCAATTCAGTACGTTATGAAACTATATATGGGAGCTATATAGAAATCTGGACCGATTTTCTCGAAACTTGGCAGACATCACTCTAGGCTCAATTCAGTACGTTATGCCTAATTTCGTGCAAATCGAAGGATATATAGGGACTTTGGTGCACCATTTACATGAAATCGGACGAAAATATATATGGGAGCTATATCTTAATCTGGACCGATTTTCACGAAACTTGGCAGACATAATTCTAGGCTCAATTCAGTACGTTATGCCAAATTTGGTGCAAATCGAAGGATATATAGGGACTTTGGGGCACCATTTACATGAAATCGGACGCAACTATATATGGGAGCTATATCTAAATCTGAACCGATTTTCTCGAAACTTGGCAGACATCACTCTAGGCTTAATTCAGTACGTTATGTCAAATCTCTTACAAATCAAAGGATATATAGGGACTTTGGTGCACCATTTACATGAAATCGGACGAAACTGTATATGGGAGCTATATCTAAATCTGGGCCGATTTTCTCGAAACTTGGCAGACATAACTCTAGGCTCAATTCAGTACGTTATGCCAAATTTTGTGCAAATCGAAAGATATATAGGGACTTTGGGGCACCATTTACATGAAATCGGACGAAACTATATATGGGAGGTATATCTAAATCTGAACCGATTTTCTCAAAACTTGGCAGACATCACTCTAGGCTCAATTCAATACGTTATGCCAAATTTCGTGCAAATCGAAGGATATATAGGGACTGTGGTGCACCATTTACCTGAAATCGAACGAAACTATATATGGGAGCTATATCTTAATCTGGACCGATTTTCACGAAACTTGGCAGACATAATTCTAGGCTCACTTCAGTACGTTATGCCAAATTTGGTGCAAATCGAAGGATATATAGCGACTTTGGGGCACCATTTACATGAAATCGGACGAAACTATATATGGGAGCTATATCTAAATCTGGACCGATTTTCACGAAATTTGGCAGACATCATTCTAGACCTAAATGATTAGGCTGTACCAAATTTCGTGCAAATCGAAAGATATATAGGGACCGTTTACATTAAATCGGTTAAATATATATATGGGAGCTATATCTAAATCTGAACCGATTTTTCCCAATTTCAATAGGGTTCGTCCTTGGGCCGAATAAGTGACCTATGCCAAATTTCATCCAATTCGGATAATAAATGCGACCTGTACTTTGTTTACAATTTAACATGGACAGACAGACGGACAGACGGACAGACGGACAGACGGACGGACGGACGGACGGACATGCATAAATCGACTTAGAAAGTGATTCTATGCATATTCTCAAAAGGAACCATGTGTCTATCTCGATTATTTTTGCCTGTTACAAACATATGCACAAAGACATAATACCCTGTACCACAGTGTGGTGAAGGGTATAAAAATAGCGACCCGTGAGAATTTTTTTCTATAGAAAAAAATAGTCAGGTCGCCTGAGGGGATTTTTTTCTATAAAAAAAAATAGCGACCCGGGGGGTCTCGAGAATTTTTTTCAATAGAAAAAAATAGCGACCCGGGGGGTCTCGAGAATTTTTTCTAAAGAAAAAAATAGCGACCCGGGGGTCTCGAGAATTTTTTTTTCTATAGAAAAAAATAGCGACCCGGGGGTCTCGAGAATTTTTTTCTATAGAAAAAAATAGCGACCCGAGGGTCTCGGATTTTTTTCTATAGAAAAAAATATATCCAAGGGTCCCTGCGGATTTTTTTCTATAGAAAAAAATGTATCCGGGGGGTCTCGAGAATTTTTTTCTATAGAAAAAAATAGCGACCCGGGGGTCTCGAGAGAATTTTTTCTATAGAAAAAATAGCGAACTGAGGGTCTCGAGAATTTTTTTCTATAGAAAAAAATAGCGACCTGAGGGTCTCGAGAATTTTTTTCTATAGAAAAAAATAGCGACGCGGGGGTCTCGAGAATTTTTTTCTATAGAAAAAAATAGCGACGCGGGGGTCTCGAGAATTTTTTTCTATAGAAAAAAATAGCGACGCGGGGGTCTCGAGAATTTTTTTCTATAGAAAAAAATAGCGACGCGGGGGTCTTGAGAATTTTTTTCTATAGAAAAAAATAGCGACCCGGGAGTCTCGAGAATTTTTTTCTAGAGAAAAAATAGCCACCTGAGGGTCTCGAGAATTTTTTTCTATAGAAAAAAAATAGCCACCTGAGGGTCTCGAGAATTTTTTTCTATAGAAAAAAAGTGGCGACCCGGGGGTCTCGAGAATTTTTTTCTATAGAAAAAAAGTGGCGACCCGGGGGTCTCGAGAATTTTTTTCTATAGAAAAAAAGTGGCGACCCGGGGGTCTCGAGAATTTTTTTCTATAGAAAAAAAGTGGCGACCCGGGGGTCTCGAGAATTTTTTTCTATAGAAAAAAAGTGGCGACCCGGGGGTCTCGAGAATTTTTTTCTATAGAAAAAAATAGCGACCCGGGGGTCTCGAGAATTTTTTTCTATAGAAAAAAATAGCGACCCGGGGGTCTCGAGAATTTTTTTCTATAGAAAAAAATAGCGACCCGGGGGTCTCGAGAATTTTTTTCTATAAAAAAAATAGCGACCCGGGGGTCTCGAGAATTTTTTTCTATAGAAAAAAATAGCAACCCGGGGGTCTCGAGAACCCGGGGGTCTCGAGAATTTTTTTCTATAGAAAAAAATAGCGACCCGGGGGGTCTCGAGAATTTTTTTCTATAGAAAAAAATAGCGACCCGGGGGGTCTCGAGAATTTTTTTCTATAGAAAAAAATAGCGACCCGGGGGTCTCGAGAATTTTTTTCTATAGAAAAAAATAGCGACCTGAGGGTCTCGAGAATTTTTTTCTATAGAAAAAAATAGCGACCTGAGGGTCTCGAGAATTTTTTTCTATAGAAAAAAATAGCGACCTGAGGGTCTCGAGAGAATTTTTTTCTATAGAAAAAAATACCGACCTGAGGGTCTCGAGAGAATTTTTTTCTATAGAAAAAAATACCGACCTGAGGGTCTCGAGAGAATTTTTTTCTATAGAAAAAAATACCGACCTGAGGGTCTCGAGAGAATTTTTTTCTATAGAAAAAAATACCGACCTGAGGGTCTCGAGAGAATTTTTTTCTATAGAAAAAAATAGAGACCTGAGGGTCTCGAGAGAATTTTTTGTATAGAAAAAAAAAATAGCGACCTGAGAGTCTTGAGAATTTTTTCTATAGAAAAAAAATAGCGACCTGAGAGTCTCGAGAGAATTTTTTTCTATAGAAAAAAAATAGCGACCTGAGAGTCTCGAGAGAATTTTTTTCTATAGAAAAAAAATAGCGACCTGAGGGTCTCGAGAGATTTTTTTTCTATAGAAAAAAATAGAGACCTGAGGGTCTCGAGAGATTTTTTTTCTATAGAAAAAAATAGAGACCTGAGGTCTCGAGAATTTTTTTCTATAGAAAAAAAAGCGACCTGAGGGTCTCGAGAATTTTTTTCTATAGTAAAAAAATAGCGTCCCGGGGGTCTTAAGAATTTGTTTTCTATAGAAAAAAAAATAGCAACCTGAGGGTCTTGAGAATTTTTTCTATAAATAAAATATTAAACTGAGGGTCGTTGACCCTTAAATAAAATTTAAACCCTCCTGATGAATAATAAATAAATTTCCACTTCATGAATGAAAGTATCGAGAATAACAACAACAATATTATATTTATCATAAAAACACACAAACACACCTTCATATGTCAGCGAACATCGTAAACAAGATTAAGACAGATTTCATCAATAATTGCCACATTGACAGTGTTATTACAATTTTCAACCTCAAAACGAAACACAAAAACAAAATATTTATTTCAATTTCGAACAAGATTTTAACATTTATTTTCAAAATTTATTACATCTCGGTTAGTGGAGAATAATGTTGGAAAAAATTTATAATTATTTTCATAATCCCAAACAAAAAAAAAACAATTCGATATTAAATCTGGTAATAAGGCAAATGCAACAACAACAAAAACATGTTATCCCTAAGTGAATGGTACGAATATAAAATAATTACACGAGGCTGACGCCGACTAAGGAGGGCCCTAAACAAAAAATATTTTTTTTTAAATTCACGCCTTTGGTAAATACCAAAAAATATTTTTTTAAAAAAATCGACACCTTTGGTACTTACTTAGCTCGCTTGTGACAGAACTTTCGTTCCATAGGCCGAGCTTAGAAAAGATTTCCCGGCGCGTCGGTCTTTTGCGCAGTTTTTCCAATTTGAAAGACCATATTCGGCAATGTTGTCCTCCACTTGATCTTTCCATCGTCTTAGTGGCCTTTCCCTTCTGCGTGAACCATCTGGCTGGTTCGCATTTATATACCTTATGGGCTGGGGCATCTTCATCCGCCATTCTCACAACATGACCTGGCCAACGTAGTCGCTGCAGTTCAATACATCTAACAATGTCGATGCCCAAGAACAGCTGTAACAACTCATGGTTCATTCGACGGTGATATTCACCGTCAACGCAGATCGGCCCATAAATCTTTAGGAGAATTTTTCTCTCAAACACTCCAAGAGCTGCCTCATCTGCTTGCGTAAGTAACCATGCCTCAGATCCATATAACAGCACGGGTAGTATCAGTATCTTGTAGAGTGTGATTTTGGTCTGGCGGGAAGTGGCCTTGCTTTTGAGTTGTTTGCTCAGACCATAGTAGCATCGGTTGGCCATCATTATCCTTCTCCGAATTTCAAAACTGATGCCATTCGTTTTGGGTTTATGTCGGTACCTAGGTATATAAAATCTTTGACTACCTCGAAGCTGTAGTTCTCAAGTTCCACAGTTGGTTCGAGTCTACTGGACGTCTTGCGTGTTGATACCATCAGCTTGGTCTTCTCGCCGTTTACTGCCACGCCCACTTGGGCAGACTCCTTCTCAATTTGTTCAAAGGTGGCTGTTACCGCTCGCAATTTTCAACCCATTATGTCGATGTCATCGGCGTATGCGAGAAACATGTGTTGTTTGGTGTACATTTCTGTTCACCTTTAAGTACCCATGCTTCAGATCCACATAACAGCACGGGTAGTATCAGTGTCATGTAGAGTGTGAGTTTGGTCTGGCGGGAGGTGGTCTTGTTTCTAAACTGCTTACTTAGATCATAGTAGCATCTGTTGGCCATCACTATCCTTCTCCGAATTTCAAAACTGATGTCATTCGTTTAGTTTATGGCGGTACCAAGGTATAAAAAAATCTGTAACTACCTCGAAGCTGTAGTTCTCAAGTTCCACAGTTGGTCCGAGTCTACTGGACGTCTTCCGCTTTGATACCATCAGCTTGGTCTTCTCGCCGTTTACCGTCAGACCCACTTTGACAGACTCCTTCTCAATTTGTTCAAAGGTGACTGCTACCGCTCTCAATGTTCGACCCATTATGTCGATATCATCGGCGGTGTAGGCGAGTGACATGTGTTGTTTGGTGTACAAAGTCCCATTTCACAGTTCACCTTTGCCTCTCGCATGACCTTTTCCAGCAGGATGTTAAAAAGGTCACACGACAAACTATCAACTTGTCTGAACCCTCGTTCGGTATTAAACGAGCTCCGAGAGGTCCTTTACGACTTTAACTGCTGATTTTGTGTCAATTAAAGTTATCCTGCATAGCCGTATTAATTTTTCAGGAATACCGAATGCAGACATGGTTTTTAACACCTCTGAACGGATAGGGCTGTCGAGTGCGGCTTTATAGTCGGCGAAAAGATGGAATGTGTCGATGTGTTTTTCGTGGGTTTTTTTCCTGGATTTGGCGCAGAGTGAAAATCTGGTCAATGGTGGATTTGCCAGGTCTGAAGCCAGATTGGTATGGTCCAATAATGTCATTGACCATTGGCTTCAATCGTTCACACAGCACACTGGATAGCACTTTATATGCGATAGGAAGGAGACTTATTCCTCTATAGTTGGCACATATCGTCTTGTCTCACAGAACACAGGATGCTGAGGTTCCAATCATTGGGCATGCATTCTTCTAGCCAAATTGTACTAATCAGCTGGTGCATGCTCCTTACCAGTATCTGACCACCACCATTCTTGAATAGTTCGCCTTGTAACCCATCGGCGGCACCTGCTGCTTTATTATTCTTCAGTCGATTGATTGCTATTCTGACTTCATGTTGGCTAGGTGTTATACACTATATACCGTCATATATTATTGGTTCTGGGGTATCCTCTTCACCGCCACTATTTGATACCCGAAGTTTTTCAAAATGCTCCTTCCAGATTCTCAGCACGCTGTTTGTATCTGTTACCAGCTTTCCTTCTTCATCTCTACAGGAGGATATGCCTGCACCAAAGCCTTCGGATTGGTGTTTTACCCGTTGGCAGAATTTTCGGACTTTATTCTGACTCCTGTACATCTCGATTTGCTCACGCTCAAGCTTTTCTTGTTCTTGCTTTTCACCCATCGGCCCCTGCTGCTTTATTATTCTTCAGCCGATTGATTGCTATTCTGACTTCATGTATACCGTCATCCTCTTCACCGCTACTATTTGATACCAGAAGTTTTTCAAAATGCTCCTTCCAGATTCTCAGCACGCTGTTTGTATCTGTTACCAGCTTTCCTTCTTCATCTCTACAGGAGGATATGCCTGCACCAAAGCCTTCGGATTGGTGTTTTACCCGTTGGCAGAATTTTCGGACTTTATTCTGACTCCTGTACATCTTGATTTGCTCACGCTCAAGTTTTTCTTGTTCTTTCTTCTTTTTTCGGAAAATGCGATTCTCCTCTCTCCTTTTCTACCGATAGTTATCCATCGCATTACGTGTCGCAGGGTTGCCCTATACGCTGCATTTTTCACATCAGTAGCATTACGACACTCCTGATCGTACCACGGATTTCTTGATGGTGGTCTTTGGTACGGCAAGTGTTGCTTTTGCTGCAGTTTGTAGGTAGTGGGCAATTTTCTGCCATTGTGCTTCTATATTATTATCGGGACAAGGGGTGCTTTCGTCAAGCAGTTGGGTAAGTTGAGCGGAGTAGGCTTCTGCTATCTGTTGTGTTTGCAGCTTTTCGATGTCAAATTTCCGTGTTAAATTAGATCGCACCTTTGCTACTGCATTAAGGCGGATGCGTACCTTGGCTACCACAAGGTAATGGTCCGAATCGATATTCGCTCCGCGGATCTATCGGACGTCTAAAACACTAAATGAATGTCTTCCGTCTATCACAACATGATCGATTTGATTTCTTTGTTGTTCGATCGGGAGAAATCTAAGTGACCTTGTGTATATCGAGATGCTTGAATCTGGTGCTGCTAACTACCATGTTTTTTTGCTGCCGCGCGAAGTCAATCAACCTCATGCCGTTGTCTGATGTTTCTTCGTGTAGGCTGAATTTTCCGAAAGTGGGGCCAAAAATATTTTCCCTTCCGATTTTTGCATTAAAATCTCCTAGCAGAATTTTAATGTCATGGCCAGGGCAACGGCCATATGCTGTTTCTAGGGTCGGAGCATGGGCGCAAATGAGACTGATGTAGAAGCATTTCGCTTTTATGCGAGTGAATCATGAGACGAGGTCTTTTATTCTCCAAATCCAAGCTGTTTTTGCCCCTGTCGCTTATACCTCGTGTAGGGTACTGATCTTTTGTAATAATTAATTATCATCACGTATTTAAAACCTGTCAATTGCCTTTAAGTCAAGTTCACAATAAAATTGACACTCTCCGGCTGAAGTTGTTGCGCGTGCGCCAAGTCGGGTCACTTCAAAATGCTTTGCCTCAAAGCATTGCTTGCCTTAACATGTTTGATAGTGGAACAATATTTGACTGCGGCGAATATTTTACAACAAATTGCCCAAATTGGGCTCACCAATACCGCAGAGCAGATCCTAAGGCCCACAGGTAGGTGGAGAAATTTTCCCAGGCTCCTTGAAATTCTTAAAAATTTTCTTTCATTCCCCCTCCAGTCCCCAAGGACAACGATGTCTTCGATTTCATTGTGGTTGGTGGAGGCACCGCCGGCAGTGTTCTGTCCAATCGCCTTTCGGAAAATCCCAATTGGAGGGTGGCCCTACTCGAGGCGGGAGGCACTGAAAATATTGTCAATGTGATACCTTCGCTGGCCGCATATCTTCAAGTGACAGCCTCCACCTGGAATTTCCCTGCCGTACCGCAAAAAGATTCCTGTAAGGGTATGGTCAACAATGTCTGCTTCCATCCTCGAGGTCGGCTGCTGGGAGGGACAAGTAGCATCAATTTTATGATTTTTATACGTGGTAATCGTCGTGACTTTGATGGTTGGGCGGCAGCGGGAAATACCGGTTGGTCGTATGATGAAGTCCTGCCATATTTTCGTAAAATGGAAAATGCTGTACTAGATGGCCTGGAGCAATCACCGTATCGGAATCGTTCAGGACCTCTTAATGTGGAACACATTAAATTCCGCACCCAAATTGTTCATGCGTTTGTGCAGGGTTCCCAAGAGGCAGGATTACCATTGACGGATTACAATGCAGCCTCCCAGGTGGGAGTGGCCTATGTGCAGGCCTCAACACGTCAGGGTAGGCGCCACAGTGCCTATCGGGCCTATATTGAACCCATAATGTTTCAACGTAGAAATTTGAAAATTTTCACCTACTCCAGGGTTACCAAGGTTCTGCTGGATCCCGCCACCAGATCTGCCTATGGTGTGGAATTTTTATATCGCAAACGACGGTATACCTTCAGGGCCCGTAAGGAGGTCATACTCTCGGCGGGGTCATTTATATCTCCTCAACTGCTAATGCTGTCGGGAATTGGCCCGGCGGATAATCTACAACGAATCGGAGTGGATATTGTACAAGAGTTGCCGGTAGGTGTGCGCATGTATGAACATGTCTCGCATTTTGGTCCCACCTTTGTCACGAACACCACAAGACAATGGAGCTCGACTGGATTGGCGGCCACCCTGCCCAATATTTTGGGTTTTGTGGCCGGTAGACCGGATACGGCTTTATCAACTTTGGCAGGTGTGGAAGCCCTGGCCATACTCAAGGCACCCTTTTCACCTCTGCCACCCGATTGGCCAGATGTGGAATTGATTTTTGCTTCCGGCAGCTTGGCCTCAGATCAGGGTACAGCCCTCAAACCGGGAGCAAACTTCAAAAATGAAATCTATGAGAAAATGTATCGCCAATTGGAAAATCAGGATCACTATTCGGTTTTGGTTATGCCCTATCACCCGAAATCCATAGGGCGAGTGTGGTTGAAGGATAAAAACCCTTTGGCCCGGCCAATGATAGATCCAAATTATTTCGCAGTCGAAGAGGATGTGGAATATATGTTGCATGGCATAAAGGAATCGATAAGGATTTCCCAAACCCCAGCCATGCAGAGAATTGGGGCGAGATTGTTGAGGACCCCAGTGCCGGGGTGTGAAAATTTCGAATTTGCATCGGATGATTATTGGCGATGTTCAATACGAACTATGACCTATACGCTACATCATCAGGTGGCCACAACAAGAATGGGGCCGGCATCGGATCCCACAGCTGTGGTGAGTACACAATTGAAGGTGCATGGGATACGTAAGTTGAGGGTGGTCGACGGGGGTATAATACCCAACCCACCAACGGCCCACACAAATGCTGTGATATTTATGGTGGCGGAAAAGGCGGCCGATATGATACGAGGGGAATGGGAGGGTAAATAGAATAAATGATTTTAAAAAAATAAAAAATGGGGCTTTTTGTTCAGAATTTTTGTTCCTGATTTTTTTTTAAAATATTTTTTGGTCTCTAGAATAGGCCCGAATTTTTTTTAAAAATATTTTTTGTCACCCAACATTGGCGTGGATTTAAACCCTTAACATTTCCCTTATCCTTTATATTTGAATTCCTCTATATTTCCCCCATCAATGTCCTTCTTGGTCAATTCGTCATCATGTCCATCATCCTCATCATCGTCCTCATCAACAACTTTCCATTTCATACACCTGAGTACACAAACGGCAGCCATCAATCTTTTGTTCGGCACTCCCCCATTTTTTTGCAAACTTTGTTTGCCATCTCCTCCCCCTTCACCATCCACCCATCAGCCCTTGTGGCCAGCGTAATTGTAATTAAAGGAACCACAGGACCATAAGCCAGACGTCCTCTGACGGTGAGAAAGAGTAGCTGGGGTAGCAATATGTAATGCAAATAAGGTTACACCCCATTTTAACGATGACAGTTTCGGAGTTTTTTTTTTTACAATAAAAATTGAAATCTTTTGAAACCAAAAAATTACTATTCAAACTCAGGGGCCAGACACAGTCAACTGCAGACAAGTATCACATCAAACAGACAGATCTCTGGAGACAATAACTTGCAAATATGAGTGGATTTTTTTAAAGTATTTTTTTGGGGGAAAGTGCTTGAAATAAAAAAAAATGACCAGAAAAAAATTGAAATAACAATTCCACTTCAGACAAAGGCAGGACAGTGTTGCGGAACCAAAACACCAATTTTTTTACCATCTACGTTAGGCGTGGATTTTTTTAAAAAATATTTTTGGTAGCCTAGCCTAGGCGTGGATTTTTTAAAAAATAATTTTTGGTAGCCTAGCATAGTCGTAGATTTTTTTAAAAATATTTTTGATAGCCTAGCATAGGCGTGGATTTTTTAATCATGTCATGAATTTGGTCCTTCGACATGATTTAAATTGCCTAAGTGGTCCTTCGACTTGATTTAAATTGCCTAAGTGGTCCTTCGACCATATGATATATACAAAATGCTCCTTCGTTTTTAGTTTATTGGGTCCATCGAATATATAACCTCACATATTTACTTAAAGTTCCCCAAAATTCCCCGTCGGACTTCGATAATTGAGTTTTCCATCAATTTGGTCCTTCGACATGATTTAAATTGCCTAATTGGTCCTTCGACATGCTTGAAATTGCCTAATTGGTCCTTCGACTATGTGATAAACTCAAAATGGTCCTTTGGTTTCAGTTTATTTGATCCAGCTCTTAAATCTCCTCACAAATGTTCTAATAGCTTCCAAAGGTTTTCTCTCAGACTTCGGTAAATGAGTTTTTTCATGAATTTGGTCCTTCGACATGATTTAAATTGCCTAAGTGGACCTTCGACCATATGATATATACAAAATGCTCCTTCGTTTTTAGTTTATTGGATCCATCGCTTATATAACCTCACATATTTACTTAAAGCTTCCCAAAATTCCCCCTCAGACTTCGATAATTGAGTTTTCCATCAATTTGGTCCTTCGACATGATTTAAATTGCCTAATTGGTCCTTCGACTATGTGATAAACTCAAAATGATCCTTTGGTTTCAGTTTATTTGATCCAGCTCGTAAATATCCTCACAAATTTTGCAATAGATTCCTAAGGTTCTCTCAGACTTCGGTAAATGAGTTTTTTCATGAATTTGGTCCTTCGACATGATTTAAATTGGCTAAGTGGTCCTTCGACCATATGATATATACAAAATGTTCCTTTGTTTTTAGTTTATTGGGTCCAGCACATAACTCTTCTCTGATATTTCCTTGTAGCTTCCCTCTCAGACTTCAATAATTGCGTTCTTGGTCAATTTGGTCCTTCGATATGATTTAAATTGCCTAATTGGTCCTTCGACTATGGGATGAACTCAAAATGGTACTTTGCTTTCAGTTTATTTGATCCAGCTCTTAAATATCCTCACAAATGTTCTAATAGCTTCCTAAGTTCTCTCTCAGACTTCGGTAAATACCAAATGGTCCTAAATCCTTAGTTTTTTTTGGCCCAGCATTTAAATATCCTCACATATTTTATTGTAGCTTCTTCAAATTTCCTCTCGGGCTTCATGATTGATGTTTTTTCATATTTTCGGTACTTCGAAGTGATTTCAATTAAATAAATGGCCCTTCGACCATGTGATGAAAACAAAATTGTCCCTCACTGTTAGTTTATTTGGTTCAACACATAAATCTCCCGACATATTTTCTGGTAGAAGTTTGAGTTTTCTTCGTAGACTTCGATAATTGAGTTTTTTTTCATGAATTTGGTCCTTCGACCATGTGATAAATACATAACAGTCCTTCGTTTTTAGTTTATTTGGTCCAACACATAACTCTTCTCTGATATTATTTTGTAGCTTCCTGAGATTCCCTCTCAGACTTCAGAAGTTGAGTTTTACAGTAAATTTGGTCCTTCAACATGATTTAAATTGCTTAAATGGTCCTTCGAGCATTTGTTTAATATCATATGGTCCTTCATTCTTATTTTTTTACCCAGCATGTAAATCTCCTCACACTTTTTATTGTACCTTCTTCAGATTCGCTCTCAGGCTTCATGATTGAAGTATTTCCGTGGAAATACTTCGATCATGGGCGTAAATATATGTTATTACTTAATTAACCAATTACATTTATAAATTACTTATATAAATCGTATTACATTTCCTTACCACCCTGCTAAAGGACCTCACAAATGCTGGTACAGTTTCCTGCAATAAATCTCTATCTCCATTCCAAGTTGAATGAATACCTTTGCATTTTAACTTTCCGTTTGGAAATCAAAAGTGATACCTTGGTAACCTAGGTACGAAGATAGGTAATCAAAGTAATCTAAGTTAAAGCAGGAAACCATAACGAAAATGCAACATATCCACAAGGGAGGGGGTGTGTATTTGCACCACCATGACCAGGAAACAGATCCACCACCATGCCACCTAGGACAACAAACCACCCCTGGATTAGACTGGGTTAATGAGGGTTATGGTTAAAGGCAATGAGCCTCTAACTCTCATCCAACTCTCTCTGTCTCTCTCTCCTTACTCTCCTTTATCCACTCTCCTCTCTTTCCGTATCTGGAATACTCTCCAAGGCTATTATCTCACACAAAATGTTGCATATTCTCTAAATTATCCTGCAGCAGCATCCTCCATCCTCATCTTGCCTTCAAGTACCAAGGGTGAATGAATTAAGGACCAACAAGGTTCCTGGTTCAGTTTGTGTTGTAGAAAATGCCTTTGGCATAGTTCACGAGAAAAAAGCAGTGCATTAACCCAAAGGAATGAAGGCAAAATTTCATAAAAAGGGGGTTGGAATGGATGGTTGGCTGTTTATTTGTTTGCTGGCCTCGGGCAACATCAGCCATGTGTTTGACGTACAGGGTGGTCTACCCCAAGGATGTTGCAAAATGTTACTGACATTATTATCATCATCTTCTATTTTTGTGTTGTTGCTGTTGTTGTGTGGCACAAATGTCTGTTTTGTAAACAAAATATAAAATATCATTATCATCACAAACATGTCGACATTTTAGCCGAACCAGTTGCGGATTTAGTCAAAGATGTGGTTAGGTGGGAAATGGTGATGGTGACTGAATAACGGAATAAAGATATGTGAACAAAAAAAGTCTCCACAAGATAAATATACTTGAACGTGTGGCGATCTCTAGGAGGGGGATAAAGAACCTGAATTTGGTCCTTCGATATGATTTATATTGCTAAAATGGTCCTTCGACCATGTGAAAAATTCAAAATGGACCTTCGTTGTTAATTTATTAGGTCTATCGCTTATATAACCTCACATATTTACTTAAAGCTTCCCAAAATTCCCCCTCAGACCAAGATAATTGAGTTTTTCCATCAATTTGGTCCTTCGACATGATGTAAATTGCCTAATTGGTCCTTCGACTATGTGATAAACTCAAAATGGTCCTTTGGTTTCAGTTTATTTGATCCAGCTCTTAAATCTCCTCACAAATGTTCTAATAGCTTCCTAAGGTTCTCTCTCAGACTTCGGTAAATGATTTTTTTTCATAAATTTGGTCCTTCGACATGATTGCCTAAGAGGACCTTCGATCGTGTGATAAATACAAAATAGTCCTTCGTTGTTAGTTTTTTGGTCCAACACTTTAATTTCCTCACATATATACATGTAGCTTACGAAGATTCCCTTTCAGAGTCCCATAACTGAGATTTTCCATAAATATGGTCCTTCGACATGATTTAAACTACTTAAATGGTCCTTCAACCATGTGATAAATACAAAATTGTTCTTCGTTGTTAGTTTATTTGACCCAGCACTTAAAACTCCTCACATATTTTCTGATAGCTTCCTAAGATTCCCTCTCAGATAATTGAGTTGGTCCATCAAATTGGTACTTCGGCATGATGACATAATTTAAAGTGATTCAATGGTCCTTGGACCATGTGATAAGCTCAAAGTGGTTCTCCGTTTTTCGATTATTAGGTCCAACACTTAAATCTACTCACATATTTCCTGGTAGTTTCTTAAGATTCTCTCTCAGACTTAGATAATTGCTTTTTTCCGTCAATTTGGTCCTTCGACATGAATAAAATTACTAAAATGGTCATTCGAGCATGTGATAAATACAAAATAGTTCTTCGTTTTCAGTTTATTTGGTTCAGGAACTAAATTACCTCACATATTTTCTGATAACTTCCTAAGAATCTCACTCACACTTCGATAATTGCGAATTTCTTGAAATATGGTCCTTCGACATGAATCTCATTTCTTAAATAGTCCTTCGACCATTTTTAAAATTCAAAATAGTCGATCGTTATTAGTTTATTTGGTCCAACATATAAATCTCATCACATATTTTCTGGTATATGCTTGAGAATCTACCTCAGACGCCGATAATTGAGTTTTTCCGTAAATGTGATCCTTTGAAATTATTTAAATTACAGAAATGGTCCTTCGACTATGTGAAATGTCGAAATGTCCTCAAAAATCCTCACTTAAATCTCCTCACATCTGATAGCTGCTTGAGTTTCTCTCTCAGACTTCGGTAGTAAGAGTAAATTTGGTCCTTCGATTTGATTTAAATGGTCCTTCGGCTAGTTTGAATGTTCCTTTGACTAATTAAAATAGTCAATGGACCTTCGTAATACCAGCAAAATACAACTCTTTTATGTTTTTAGTTTCAAATATTCACTTTATTAAATTCAAATATTTATTTACAATCTCTTAACTTTTTCAGTTTGCTCTTGCATTTTAAATTGTAATAGAATGAAGACATATGTCAATATCGCCAATGACATCTGTAATAAAATAATTTCATTTATTTTGAAATATTTTTTTTCAATTTTCCGGAAATCTCATCTTACCAAACCAAAATATTTCATATTGATGTCGAAGAAACCCCAACAGGAAAACTGAATTTTCTGATGCTTCAACTGCAGGGAATATTCACGAAGGCGATGCCTTAAAGACAAATCATTGACCGGTAATTTAATGCTATGTAAAATGTTGGCCATTTGTTGATACTGAAAAATCAGAAATTGAAAAAAAAATATTCGAAACAAAAATAGTAAATTTGAAATTTATAGCCCATTCGATGTGATTTGAATCACTAATATGCTATCTGACCAACAGAATATAAACACAAAGGACCCTCAAAGTCATTTAATACTATCCTCTAAACCAATTTCTCAATAAATCCTCTTGTTAAAGTTTTTACACATTCTTCAAAGTAATTTCAATGGATTTTAGTGGGAATTTGGTCCTTCGGCATGCGTTAAATTCCAAAAATGGTTCGTCGAGTATGTAATTAATATTAAATGGTCGTTCGATGTGTGTTTATTAGGCTACCATTTACGTTTCTTAACCCTTTTACCTGATTAGAGTCATAATTTGTGTTTTTAAATCTGCATAAATCTCTTTTCTCATGTTTTCTTAATATGGATATCAGAATATGATCTTCGACATACTATCCAAAAAAAATTGATAATATTGTCATGTGTTATTACCTGCGGATTTATATTATGGCTTCTGACATATAAAATATGATCTTGCGGGAGCTTCAAATTCAATTTATGGCATTCAAAAAATCAACTTCTCAATATTTCCTCTCCTATTAGCTTTTGCTCAGGCTACCAAGTATTGCAAATGAGAGTTTCGGGTAATTTGGTCCGTCGACATGATTCAATTCGCTAATATGCCTTCTGATCTGTCGAATATTATCTTGCGGGAGCCTTCAAAGTCATTTAATTTTATACACGATATAATTTCATCAACGTTTTCCCTCCTCTAACTTTCAGCTCCCACTTCAAACAACAGCAACTACGGGTTTCGAACAATTTGGTCCTTCGACATGCTTTTAATTGCAAATTTGACCTTTTATCTGCGGGATATTATCAAAATAGGCCCTCAAATTCATTTTATTTTATCAACTAAATCAATTTCTCAACATTTCCCCTCCTAATAGTGTTTGCTCCTTACTCCCAAGTATTGCACATTGGGTTCTCGAGCAATTTAGTCCTTCGACATTATTTACATCGCTAAAATGCCCTCTGATAGGCAGAATATTATCTCGCGGAGGCTTTAAAGTCATGTAATATTATATACGTACAATTTTCCCAACGTTTTCCCTCCTCAAACTTTGTGTTCCCACTTGCAAGTAATTCAAATAAGCTTAACGAGCAATTTGGTCCTTCGACGTGCTTTACATTGGTCCTTCGACCTGTGCGATTTTCATTCCTTACGCCAGTACCCACCTTATCAATACATATTTGACTTAGCCAACAGGTCCACATGATATTAATAAATAGCAAAATAATATAACTGGCACGATCTGCAAAGGAAAATACTATTCAAGCGTGATCTTACCCCGGAGAAAATCTGAACTTACTTGGATGCTTCGTATCCAAATGCATATGAATAAATGTTCGCACATATATCCAATTAATGCTGTGAACAACGTTAATACCATTATAGAGGAAAAGTACCAGCATAGGCAGGGCAAAATAGGATTCCACCAGTTTTATCAAATACCAATAACGAGCGACAAGGAATTGATGCGACCTCAGTTTTTCATGGAGCTTGGACTCCTTGATCGCACCACAACTTCCCAATATTTGATGGCGAGCAATTTCATATTTTAAATTCATGAGGGAGAATAAAAGAGCAGTTATTATTTCATCGAGTAACTGCATCATAATGCGATATTCCGAACACTTAGCATGCATCAGGTGGAAGGTAATCAAAATTAGCAATTTTCCAAAGTTCGAAAGGGAATACCAGACCAATGGAAATTTGGCATAGCCCAGGAGGAAACTGTGCAGAATTAAAAATACTACACATCGGCTGAAGAGTCTGCGGCGGAATCGGTAGCAGGATTTTTGAAATTCCTCGCTTTTATCCTCCAGAGATTTTTCAAATAGGCAAATATCGCGTTCCAGTTCGGCCACAATTTTATGGATCTCCCTCAGGGTTTTTCGTTTACAAAAGATGCACCACAGCATTGCCAATTGCACGGCCACGACATCATAGGTTTGAACGGCAGTTAGGATTTTTGTTACCTCATCGAGAATATAGAGTTGCACAACTTGCTCCAGGATTTCATTACTCTTGCAGACCATCCAGGAGACCAGGATATTCAAAAGGGTCACATAGAGGGAAAATAGGAACCATATTAGAAGAGCGAAGATTTTTGGGGAGTTTTTTCGGGGAGGTTGTATCAAAATCGGTGGCAAAGCCACCCCGCAGCAGGCATAGAACCATTGTAGCGGCATCAGGGCCCTAAGTAGCTGGGAATTTTCCCACAATGAACCTTGTCCGGTGCTCGGCATAACTAAAACCAAATTGGAATTAAAATACCTCAAAAATATACGACCTAAGCTTGAACAATTTATTGCCGCAACTTTGTCACTTGTCAACCAAGACCTTATCATTCTACCAAAATCTCGTAGCCGACTGAAGGAATAATAAATTTTCTTTCAGTTCATTTCCAACTCCCCAATGGCGAACTACGTAAAACCTTCCGCTGTGGAAAAATCGCAGCTGGTCAGGGGAATTTTAACCTTTCAATGGTTCTATGCTCTGTGTGGCATAGCCTTGCCCCCGCTTTTACTAAGGAGAAATGCTGAGGGAAGGCTACAAAAAGTTGTCTCCGCTCTAACCTGGCTGTTTTATGTCCTGCATGTGTTACTCCTCAATTATGTGGTTATGTGGATGGTCTGGGATAACAATTTGATTGTGGATATTGTGGTGCAACGTTATGTCCTGGATGGTGTTACGAAAATCCTAAGCATTGTACAAAATTACGATGTGGTGTGTGTCCAACTGGCCATGGCCTTGGCCACGTTTTTTGGTCGGAAAACTTTAATGCAGATTCATGAAACTATTGCCCAATTGGAGCAGGATATTGTGGGATATCAAAAATCTCTTGAAGATAAATCCGATTTATTCAAAAGGCGTTGTTCCTCCTTCCGTCGCCGGCTTTTCCTTCGCTGCGGAATATTTTTCGTTTTGCACACTGTGCTGCAGTGCTATGCCAAATTTCCCATGATTTGGGATAATCTTAGTGGCCGGGATAAATTTCTAACACTCTTCAGTTTTCATTTGATGCATAGCAAATGTTCGGAATACAGGGTTATGATGAGTGTCCTCAACGAGCTAATCAGTGCCCTGCAAGATTCTTTAATCAACCTTAAATATGAAATAGCACGCCATGATTTATTAGGTAACTGCGTAGGAGCAGGAGAATCTACTCTTTATAGGAAATTGAGAAGCCATCAATTTCTACTCAGTCGTTTTTGGTCTTTGGTCCAGTTAATCGAAGCCTATTTTTCCCTACCCATGCTCATACTTTTCCTATATAATGGTATAAATATAACGCACACTATTAATTGGATATATGTGAAATCATTTCGACGCAATGAAAAGGATCGAAAGCATCCGTGTAAGTATTTGCAAATTTCCCGAACTTGAATTTAACTCGAATTTAAAATAATTTTTCCCATTGCAGATCGCTTTGCGTACATCATTTTACTGTTTTTGAATATGCTGTGGACTTGTTGGCTCAGTCAAATGTGTATCGATAAGGTAAAGGGGACTAAGAAACCTCAGATTTTAAAATTAAGTCGAAGGACCCAAAATTACTCAAGAACTATAGTATGGAATAGGAAATGCATTTGAACTATTACAATTGGAATCATAAATTAATAGACCTTGTGAACTTAAATCGAAGAATGATTTCCTAACTCTGACATAGTTGCAGGGCCATATTTACAAATTTAAATCAACTCGAAAGACCAAAAATATAGAATTAGAAATTAATGTTAGCCGTTATATATGAAGAAAAGAGAGCTAGGCCTTGTGGACTTAAATTGGAGAACGATTTCCTAACTATCGCATAGTTGAAGGTCCATTTTTGCGATTTAAATCATCTCGAAGGACTAAATTCTCTGCAAAAATTCAATTTCCGAAGTCAGAGAAGGAGGCTAAATAGTTCTCAGGAAAAAGCTATGCGGAGAATCAAGTACTAGGTCATGTTTACATAAGTTGAGGGACTATTTAACATTTATCGCATAATCGAAGGACCATTTTAAAAATTTAAATCATCTCGAAGGACCAAATTCTCTGAAAAAGTATGATAACAAAGTCTGAGAGAGAAGCTAAGCCTTTATCAGGAAAAATGGTGCGGAAAATCAGGTGTTAGGCCCAAGAAATTAATAAACGAGGTCTATTTTATATTTATAGCATAATCGAAAGATCATTTAAAGAATTCAAATCATCTCGAAGGACCAAATTCTTGATGGAAAAATTCAGTTACCGAAGTCTGAGTGGGAATCGAATCCGTCTTCCGAAAAAAATGTGCGATACAAGTTCTAGGCCAAATAGATTTAATTTGGAGGACCATTTTATATTTATCACCTGGTCGAAGGACCATTGTAGCCATTTAAATCATCTCGAAGGACCAAATTCCTATAAAAACTTAATTAATGAATACAAACAGGCAATCAATCTAATTTCCAGGTAAACCAGTATAGAGATTGAAGTGTTAGGTGCCATAACATCATAAAGAAGGTCCAATTTATATTTATCACCTGATCGAAGGACCATTTTAGTCATTTACATCATGACAAAGGACCAAATTCATTAAAAAACTCAGTTAAGGGAGACAGAGAGCTAGCCAAACGCACTCAAAAAGAAATCAATATGGAAACCTAAGTGCTAGGTCCAAGAAATTAATAGAGAAATTCCATTTCATATTTATCATCTGATCGAAGGACCAATTTAGCCATTTACTCTTAGATGAAGTACAAAATTAATTTAAAAACTTAGTTAGAGGAGTTAGACAAGCAACCAAATCCACTCGCGAGAAAAACAAAACAAAGATTGAAGTCATAGGCCATAGAAATTAATAGGAAAGGTCAATTTTATATTTATCGCATAGTCGAAGGACCATTTTAGACATTTACATCATGACGAAGAACCATATACCAATAAAATCTCAGCTAATGTAGTCAGAGAGACAGCCAAACCCATTCAAAAGGAAAGTAATGTAGAGACTTGGGTGCTAGGTCCAAAAATTAATAGAGAAGTTTCATTTTATATTTATCGCGTAGTCGAAGTGACATTTAAATCATTTTGAAGGACCAAATTCTAATATAAACTCAGTTAATGAAGTCAGCCAGGCAATCTAACGCATTCGCAAGCAAAACGTGACAGAGATTGAAGTCCTAGGCCCAAGATATTAATATCGAAGATTCCTTTTATATTTATCACCTGATCGAAGGACCATTTTACCCATTTAAATCATGACGAAGAACCAAATTCGTAGATAAACTCAATTACGGAAGTCTGAAAAGAAATTACAACCACACCCAGGAAGATCTTTGACAAGATTAAAATATTAGAATCTACAAATGCATATAAAATAAATTAATATGTATCACATAGTCGATGGACCATTTAAGCAATTTAGCCCAAGTCGAAGGACCAAACTGCAACAAAAATGAAAACCTCTCCCACGAAAAGCTCTAGGGAGAATCGAGTGCTAAGCCATAGAAACTAATATTGAAGGACCAAATTCAGAGAAAATTGAAATACAGAAGTCTGAGATGGAATTTAAAACATCACTGAGGAAAATCAATATAGAGAATAGAGTTTTAGCCATATAAACTTAAACTGAAGGACCATTTTACATTTATCACATAGTCGAAGAACAATTTTAGCTATTAACCTCATGTCGAAGGACCAACTTCACAGAAAAACTCACTGAACAAAATCAATACCGTAATTTAATAAATGCGGATATTTAAACTTAAGATAATCTACATTAGTGCAGAAGGGCCATATTTTAATTATCACAAAGTCGAAGGACAATTTTAGCAATCTAGACCAACTCGAAGGATCAAATTCACGTCGAAAGACCAGAAACACGGTTACAAAGACCTACAAGAGGAATTTTAAGCGGCCAATGAAAAATCTGTAGACGATTTATATGCTAGGGCATAGCAACTTATATCGAAGGGTTATAATATAATATTCCAGAGTATAAACAACATTTTAGCAACTTAATGTATTTCGAAGGACCATATTCAAAGATAACCTCAATTACTAAGGCTTGCGAAGGAAACTAATGCCATTCACAAGGAGATATGTGCTGATAATCTCCTACTAAGACATATGAGCTAATAGGGAAGGACCATTTACTAGTTATTACATAGTAAAAGGACCACTTTAGAGATTTTACTTAGCTCGAAGGACCATATCGGACGGAAAACTAGTTTGTGACAAACATATACACGCTATTTCTTAATTATCACATAGTCAAGGGACTACTTTAGCAATCTGAATCAAATCGAAGAACCAAATTCACTTCCAAAGACTAGAAACACGGTCAGCAAGACATGCAACAAAAATTAAAACCGTTAGCAGTAAACATTTTGTATAGAATCAAATGGCAGGGCATATCGAATAGTCGAAGGACCATTACAGCAGCTTAATGTATGTCGAGAAGGGGAAATGTTAAGGAATAGGAAATGTTGAGGAATTGAAGGGTAAATTTTTTTTTACAACATAGTCGGTGGACCTTTTAAGTACTGGAAATAATGTCGAATGACCTAATTGGCACTGAAACCGATTTGTATTACTTATAAGTTGGTGCAGAGGCATGGCGGAAGGAAATTTCTGAGAAATTTAGTTTGTGCTATGTTTAAAATGATTTTTTAGGTCCAGTATGATAATGCGCTGTAGTTCAGAGGTTGTGTGAGCGATTTAAATCATGTTGAAGGACCAAATTGCCACTGAAAACCATTTATATCACTTAGAAATGGATACAGAAATTTTAATGAGGAAAAATATTGAGAAATGTCTTTTGTGTATATTATAAAATGATTTCTAAAGTCCAGTATGATAAAAGTATGCGCTTTAGAGTCCATATGAGCAATTTAAATGTTGTCGAAGGACCAAAACATGCTAAAAACTAATAACAAGAGCTTGACACAAAACTCAAAGTCTCTGCTAAGGAAAATAGTTCATGAGAGACTAATAAATTAATGTGGAAGGAATTTGTTACTCATATAGAATTGTTGAAGGGCCATTTAAGCAATTTAAATCATGTCTAAGGACCAAATTGTCATTAAAACCCTCTTGCATTACTTAGAAGTTGGTGTAGAGACTTGGAGGTGGGGCATTTTCAGAGAAATGTGTTTTGTGGATAGTATAAAATGATTTTTAAGGTTCAGTATGACAATATTCAAAAGTTCAGAGCCCATATGTACGATTTAAATCACGTCGAAGGACCAAATTGCCACTGAAAACTATATGATTTAATGAGAAGTGGGTGCAGAAACTCAGGTTAAGGGAATATGTTTAGAAATTTAATTTTAGCATGATATAAAATAGTTTTTATGGTCCAGTATAATAATATTCGGCAGTTGAGAGATCATATTGACGATTTGAATCATGTCGAAGGACCAAAAAATACAAATAAGTAATTACCCAAGCTTGACATGAAATTTAAAGCCCTTACTAAGGAAATAGTTAATGGCAAACCCTTATATTAATGTCCAAGGATTTTTTTTATTTATGTAGCATAGTTGAAGGACCATTAAAGCGATTTGATGCAGGTCGAAGGAACATTTAAGCAATTTAAATCATGTCGAAGGACCAAATCATGGCGAAGGACGAACAAACACAAAATGAGAATTACGAAAGCTTTAGACGAACTTGAAATCCTCTGCTAAGGAAAATAGTTAATGATAGATTAATAAATTAATGTCGAAGGCATTTTTTATTCATGTAGCATAGTTGAGGGACCACTTAAGCGATTTAAAGCAAGTCGAAGGACCAAATTGCTATTAAAATGCCCTTTTTATTACTTAGAAGTTGGCGCAGAGGCTTGGAGGAGAAAAAATATTGAAAAATTTATTTTGTGCATAATATAAAATTATTTTAAGCAATTTAAAGCAAGTCGAAGGACCAAATTGCTATTAAAATGCCCTTTTTATTACTTAGAAGTTGGCGCTGAGGCTTGGAGGAGGACAAAATATTGAGAAATTTATTTTATGCATAATATAAAATTATTTTCAAGGTCTTCGTAGATAATATAGTACAGTTCAGAAGTCATATGAGCAATTTGAAGGAAGTCGAAGGACCAACAAGTGCTAAAACTAATAACGCAGGCTTGACACAAAATTCAAATCCTCTACAAAGAAAAATTGTTAATTAAAAGTCAATAAATGCATATAGAATTACTTTTTTCTGCTTGTGGCATAGTTTAGAGGCCATTTAAGCAATTTAAATCATATCGAAGGACCAAATTTGCACTAAAGACGAATTGTAGCACTTCGAAGTGGGTGCAGAAAGTTTGAGGAAGTCAAATATTGAGAGATTTATTTATGAAATAATTTTGAATGTTCCGTATAATAATATATCGGACTTAGAGGCCATGTTAGCGATTTCTTATCAAGTCGAAGGACCAATTTCTCTGCATGGCCATCGAAAGACCACTTTCTCCTTTTCAATATACCCTCTTTATTTTTTGCAGTACCACCACATTGTCAACATTTTACATAGCATTCGAATTAAAGCCAATGACTTGGCCTTGGTTCAGCGTCTCCGCGAATATTCGCTGCAGCTGAAACATCAGGAAATTAAGTTCACCTGTTGGGGTTTCTTCGATATGAATATGAAATATTTCGGATTGGTAAGATAACACTTTGAGAAAATTTAAAATTTACTAATTGAAGAAAATTGTACACCATTACAGCTATCATTAACCATCCTGACATATGTTTTCATACTGCTGCAATTCAAATTGCAAGCGGAAACGGAAAAGGCCATCAGATTGTAATGGAATGATAAAGGAAAATCGTTTTGGAAATTAATAAACAATTTTCGAATAAAAGGGATGTTGAGGAAAAATCACTTCGATGGGTGTTTCAATAGTTTTCTCAGGGCTCAGGCCACCAGATTATTTATTTCATATAGAAAAAATTGCTCAGGCCTCCTGAAAACTTTTTTCGTATAGAAAAAATTGCTCAGGCCTCCTGAGGAACTTTTTTCGTATAGAAAAAATTGCTCAGGCCTCCTGAGGAATATTTTTCGTATAGAAAAAATTGCTCAGGCCTCCTGAGGAACTTTTTTCGTATAGAAAAAATTGCTCAGGCCTCCTGAGGAACTTTTTTCGTATAGAAAAAATTGCTCAGGCCTCCTGAGGAACTTTTTTCGTATAGAAAAAATTGCTCAGGCCTCCTGAGGAACTTTTTTCGTATAGAAAAAATTGCTCAGGCCTCCTGAGGAACTTTTTTCGTATAGAAAAAATTGCTCAGGCCTCCTGAGGAACTTTTTTCGTATAGAAAAAATTGCTCAGGCCTCCTGAGGAACTTTTTTCGTATAGAAACAATTGCTCAGGCCTCCTGAGGAACTTTTTTCGTATAGAAAAAATTGCTCAGGCCTCCTGAGGAACTTTTTTCGTATAGAAAAAATTGCTCAGGCCTCCTGAGGAATATTTTTCGTATAGAAAAAATTGGTCAGGTCTCCTGAGGATTTTTTTCTCGCATGGAAAAAAATCACCCGGACCCCCAGGAATATTTTTCCTTAATCCTTATACCCACCTCCTTTTAGATTTTTAGATTTATGCCCCTATCACGAAGTAATTTATCAATTTGACATATGCACACGTTCGGGGAGCTTCAATTTGTGGTTACTGCTCTAGGAACTAATTTTTTTTTAGTACCCATCCTTCGCCATGCAGTACAACTTCGAACCACGGATAATGGAAAAATCCCAATTGATCGGGGCTACAATAATTTATCAATGGATATATGCCTGTTTCGGGCTGGCATTGCCACCAGCATTGGCCCAGAACCTAACAGGCCCATGCTATAAAAAATTACTTCTATGGATTTTTTACACCCTCTATGTTGCGATTCTCATAGGTCTGGTCATTTGGATGGTTTATGTCAATAACCTAGTGGTCTATACCTATGTGGACCATTATTCCTTGGACAGCATAACCAGTGTCCTGAGTATTGTACAAAATATCGCAGTGGCTTTCGTGCAGATCACCATGCATTTAATGGCCTTTGGAGGAAGACAAAGATCCAAAAGGTTACAAAAAAATATTGCCCAATTGGAACAGGATTTTTTGTGGTATAGTCGGGATTGCTCTCAACACTTCGGGGTATTTGCTGAAAAGGATATCAATTTTAAACTGCAGGTTGCGAAATTCCGCCAGCGTTTATTTTTCCGTTGCGGATTATTTTGGCTTAGCCACTGCATCCTCTTGAGCTGCGTTAATTATCCTTTAATATCGGATATTTTAAATCTGCGGGATCGATTTTTGACCGTATTCTCGTTTCAATTGATCCAAGCGAAATATGCGGAATATTGTTCGACAATTTTAATTGTCAAGGAGTTTGTGGGGGCTCTGCAACAATCCTTGTTGCTCTTGAGATTTGAAATTATACGCCACCAGCCACCGTGTCCGGGTAAGGTTGGGAAGCATTTCCCCTTCTATGGCAAGCTGATGGCCAATCAATTCCTCTTGAGTCGGGTCTGGTTTCTGGTCCAATATATTGAGGATTATTTTGGCCTGCCTATGCTGATTCTGTTTCTCTATAATGGGGTGGCCATAACCCACACCATCAACTGGATGTATGTGAGATCTTTTGCCCTGGATGACAAGGATTCGCTGGAGGGATGTAGGTACACCATATCGAAGCGGAGTGGATTTTGAAGGAATAAAGATTCGGGTTTTTCGTTTCAGATCGTTTCTATTTTATTCTACTGGTTTTCATTGGCATGTTTTGGGCCTGCTGGCTAACACAGGAGTGTACGGATAAGGTAAGGTATTACTGAGGACCCTGAGGCATTTTTCGTGTAGATATAAATTTGACAGGTCCCCTGAGGATTTTCTTTTTCGAGTAGAAAAAAATTCGTCAGGTCCCCTCAGGAATTTTTTTCGTATAGAAAAAAATTCAGATCAGGTCCCCTGAGGATTTCTTTTCGTATAGAAAAAAATCCTCAGGTCCCCTGATTTTTTCGTATAGAAAAAAGTTCAGGTCAGGACCCCTGAGATTTTTTTCGTATAGAAAAAAATTCAGGTCATGTCCCCTGAGGATTTTTTTCGTATAAAAAAAAATTCGTCAGGTCCCCGGAGGAACTTTTTTCGTATAGAAAAAAAATTCGACAGGTCCCCGAAGGAACTTTTTTCGTACAGAAAAAAATTCGTCAGGTCCCCGGAGGAAGTTTTTTCGTATAGAAAAAAATTCGTCAGATCCCCGGAGGAATTTTTTCGTATAGAAAAAAAATTCGTCAGATTGGGTCCCCTGAGGATTTTTTTCGTGTAGAAAAAAAATTATCAGGGGGCCGGAAGATTTTTTTTTGTATAGAAAAAATTCGTCAGGACCCTTAGAAATTTTTTTCGTATAGAAAAAAAGAGTAGTCCGCAGGGATCCTGAACAAATTTTGTATGCGAAAAAAATGTTGAGGACCTCCCCCCTCCTACCTTTGCAGTACAATCAGCTATCCTCAATTCTCGGCAGTTTCAAAATCCACGCCACCGACGTGGCCTTGAAAAATCGCCAACGGGAGTATTCGCTACAGCTGCTGCATCAAAAATTGGATTTCAGCTGTTGGGGATTTTTCGATATGAATTTGAAATATTTTGGATTGGTAAGACAAAGTTCCGGAATTTTTTATCAAAATTATATCTAAATTTTAAAAATATTTTTTTCTAAATTTCCAGATGGCCTTGGCGGTCACGACCTATGTTTTCATACTCATCCAGTTCAAGCTGCAGGCAGAGACGGAGAAGGGCAATTTAAGGCTTTAATTTGAAAAGAAAAATCCGCAGGGGCCGGAGAATATTTTTCCCACTGAAAAATTTGTCCTAAGGGTTCTGAGAAATTATTCACAAAAAAAAAATGCTCAGGGTCCTGAATATTTTTTCCATAAAAAATGGTTCCCAGGAGCCTGAGCTATTTTTCCTGTAGAAAAAAATACTCAGGACCCTAAGTAAGTTTTTCCCATCAAAAAAATATTCGCCAGTGTCCTGATAAATTTTTTTCTATTGGAAAAGATTTCCCCAAGGCCCTGATCAATTTTTCCCATAGAAAAAAATATTCCACAGTGGCCTCTGCATTGGAAAAAAATCCCAGAACTTTACCTCTATGAAATTAAATCTTCCCTCATTTCCCTCCGTACCCACTATGACTCTATCCTCCTCCTTGGTGTTGCTTTTGGTTTCATCATGCCCACTTATATTCCCTTTGAGGATTCTTAATTAATGTTCCCCTGCCACGATCCACCATCCGTCAAGACGCAATGCATCCAGCAAACAAATAATAACCCATTCCCCACCTCCTCACAATCCATTCCTGCCCTCCATAATGACTCAAGATATTTATCCCTAATGTAATGTGTTTTGGGGCTTATAAGGTCTCTAGAGCGAATTTGTCGACAACAACAACAGCAATAAAAATATGAAATATAAATTACGAATGGAAGATGAAAGAAATGCAAATAAAGTTAAAAAAGAAGTTGTTGCATTGTTATGAGCAATTATGGACATTAGGGTGTAACGTTGACATATTTTTGATAAATGTGAATTTTTTTAAGTAAAATTTTGTGAAAATATTGCAATTCAGCCAGCTGAATAGGGTCAAAATGGCAATTCAGCTAGCGGTATAGATCAAAAACTGCAATTCAGCTAGCTGAATAGGGTAAAAATTACAATTCATCTAGCTGAATAACCAAAAATGTAATTCAGCTAGCTGAATAGGGCAAAAATTACAATTCAGTTAGCTGAATAAGCAAAAACTGTAATTCAGCTAGCCGAATAGGGTCAAAATGACAAAAAAATACAATTCCGCTAGCTGAATAGTTCAAAAATTGCAATTCAGCTAGGACAAAAATTACAATTCAGCTAGCTAAATGAGCAAAAATTATAATTCAACTAGCTGAATAGGGACAAAATGGCAATAAGGCAACAATTGCAATTCAGCTAGCTGAATTGGGTCAAAATTGTAATTCAGTTAGCTGAATAAGGCAACAATTACAATTCAGCTAGCTGAATAGGCCAAAAATTGCAATTAAGCTAGATGAGTAGTAAAATTAGACATATTCAGCTGGCTGAATAAAAATGTAACCAGCTAAATTTCAATTTTACGAAAATGTATCCAGCTGAATAGATGTCTATGGCGTATATAGTTAGCTGAATAGACTTTTTATGGGTATTAAGACATATTCAGCTGACTGAATAAAATGGCAATTTTACGAAATATTACTCAGCTGAATAGATGTATATGGCGTATATAGTTAGCTGAATAGACTTTTTATGCATATTTAGTCAGCTGAATATAAATTTTGAAATATTTAGCTAGTTGAATAGCATTTGTATGCATAATTAGCCAGCTGAATTGCAATTTAACGTAATTTTAACAAGTTAAAAACAAGCTGTTTTTGGCATATATAGCTAGCTGAATAGAGTTTTTATACATATTTAGTCAGCTGAATATCAATTTTAATAAAGCTGAATATAGATTTTACTAAGATTTAGTCAGCTGAATATAAGTTTTCGACATATTTAGCTAGGTGAATAGCATTTGTACGCTGAATGTAATTTAACGGAGCTAAATATGAATTTTTGAAAAATTTAGCCGGCTGAATTGGAATTTTACAAAAATGTATCCAGGTGAATAGATGTTTTTATACATATTTAGCCAGCTGAATTGCGATTATACTAAAATTTAGTCAGCAGAATATAAACTTTTTCCACAGTTATGTAACTGAATTGCGTTTGTATGTATAATTAGCCAGCTGAATTGCAATTAAATGTAATTTTAGGTAGCTTAATAACCATTTCTGAACATTTAGTTCTGTGCATATATTGCTAGCTGAATATATTTATATTTAGTCAGCTGAATATCGATTTTACTAAAATTTAGTCTGCTAAATATATTTTTTTGGTAAAGTTAGCTAGCTGAATTGCATTTGTAGGCAAAACTAGCCAGCTGAATTGTAATTTAAAGAAATTTCAACCCACTAAATATACATTTTTGGAAAATTTGCGCAGCTGAATTGAAATTTTACAAAAATTTATGCAGCTGAATATATGTTTTTGGAATATTTAGCTAGCTGAATAGCGTTTGTAAGCATAATTTACCAGCTGAATTGTAATTTAAAGAAAAAGAAAACCTGCTACATATGAATTTTTGAAAACGTTGACCAGCTGAATTGTAATTTTCCGAAAATGTATCCAGCTGAATAGACGTTTTGGCATAAATAGCTGAATATCAAATTTTGAAAAATTTAGTCAGCTGAATGTACATTTTTGGCATATTTATATAGCTGAATAGGGTTTGTATGCATAATTTACCAGATGAATTGTAATTTAAAGAAAAAGAAAGCCAGCTACATACGAATTTTTGAAAATGTCGGCCAGCTGAATTGCAATTTTAATATTTGGAAGATTTACTAAGTAAAGTAGCATTTTTTGTAATATTCGTGACAATTCAGCTAGTAAAAATTCTATTCAGCTAAGTGTTTAAAGATTTTGGCAGCTAAATTTGGATTTTTAGAAAATTCTAATCACCTGAATATAAGTTTTTGTCATATTTACTTAGCTGAATATACGTTCTATGCCTAATTATGTTGATGAATAGCAATTTTATGAATATTTAAGCAGCTGAATTGCACTATTTACGAAATTCAGCTAGCTGAATTGTAATTTTTATATTAATTTGTAAGCAAAATTTAATTTTTTGTTATATTCGTGGCAATTCAGCTAATAAAAATGTTATTCAGCTAAGCTGAATTGGGATTTTTTCGGATTTTTTGTTCATTCTCACGACCCTTTTTTTAAATAAATATTATTATTTATGTTAATTATCCCCCTTCAAAAGAGAGGCACTTGTTACCGAAGAATTTTTTTCCTAACAAAATCATGACCATGCTGTTTATTTGAACCATAAAAATCTGGACTCATTAAGCTACCCTTCGAAAAAAGTAACAAATTATGAGAGGTCAGAAATGCCTTTGGGGAAAATTTTCCACACACACACAGAAGGACAATAATTGCACTTCAATAAATAAATTTTCAAAAATTCAACAAAAAACGGAAAAAGGTAGGTTAGGGATATTCCCATTTCAAAGAAAAAGTTAGAATATTGTTTTTTTTTCTCCCCACTCCATGGAGTGCAATGAAAGTCATAAAACCCATAACAACATCAACAACATAATAATAAATAGAATAAAGAAAAATAAGAAGAAGAATTGGTGTGGGAGCAACACTCCACGCTTCAAAGTTTTCTATTTTTTAACTACACACAAGGATTTGTTGTAGATTTCCTGCTGTGTTTTGCTTTTTTGTTTTACTTCCGTTTTTTCTTTTTATTCCCCATTGGCGTTTGGCAACATTGTTGTTTGCCAGAAATGGCGCCGGCCGGTATGCAATAATTCCTCATACGCACACAATAACTACAAACGCACAGAGAGGGATATAGTCATTGAGTGAGAGAGTGTGAGGAGAGAGAGAGGGGAGGTTGTTGATGAGTTCTACACAATTGTTGGTAGTAGAAAACAACAACACAGAAATACACATCAACATGGGCTCCTCTCTCACTCTCTCCCTCTCGTACGCTCTTCCACCGATGGCATTACAAAATAACTGACAAGGGAGTTAAAAGAAGAAAAAAAGGAATTTATGTAAATAAACAGAAAAACGGAACTAAAGGACGAAATGGAAACGGGCGAAATGGAAATATATCCAGAAAAGAAGTAACAAAAAGGAAATAAAAAATAAAGTTATTGGAAGAGAGATATTAGTTTGGAGAGATACTGAGTTATGGTGTAACGGTAGAAAGGTAAAGGGGGAGAGAAAGAAAGTTCTATGTTTCGGGAATAGAAATAGGAAAAGAAAATAACAGCAAATTTTTGAAGTATAATATAAACAAATGAGAAGTTGAGGAGTAAAGCGTGGAGAGAGAGGAATAGAGGCAAGAAGGGAAGAGAGAGTTTAACAACTCTTTTACACGAGGAGTATATATGACCAGAAACTAAACATGAATAAACGTAACAAAGTATTACAACATACTTTTAGCTGCTTAACATGTATGTACATGCACAGGAACAGGAACAGAAGAAGGTAAATAGGGCTTTTTTTGTTGTTGTAAGGGAATTTGTGTAGTTATTATATAAATATGTGTTGTTGTTCTTTGTTCAGGGAAAGAACTCTTATTTTATATTTAAAGAAAAGAAAAATGTCCTTAATAAAGAAATGTGCTGGGGATAATTTAATTTCTTTAAAAAAATAAAAAATAGTATTCAGCTAGCTGAATAAAATTAAAAAGCAGCTAAGATATAATTTTTTATGAAAATTTAGCCAGCTGAATATACATTTTTGAAAATTTAACCACGTGAATCAATTTTTGTAAAATTAAAAAACCCGAATAACATTTTTTGCTCAGCTGAATTACAAGTTAAAAAAATCCCATATAAATTGGATTTTTCTGAAATTTAAGCAGCTGAATAAAAATTAAAAAATTTAGCTGAATTTAATTTTTTGGAAGATTGAATACACCTAATATAAGTTTTCTCATATTTAAGTAGCTGAATTAAAATTTTACATATATTTTCCCAGCCGAATTGGAGTTTTCTGAAATGTAAGCAGCTGAATAGTTATTTAATGAAAATTTTGCCAGCTTAATTGAATTTTGATGAAGACTGAATATACCTAATAAAAGTTTCTGGCATATTTAGGCAGCTGAATTGGATTTTTAGGTAAATTTTGCCAGCTGAATTGCAATTTTATAAAAATTTACGCAGCTGAATTGATATTTTTGTAAGATTTAGTCTGCTGAATATCAGTTTATGGCAAATTTAGGAAGCTGAATATCATTTTAGGTATATTGTGCAATCTGAATTGTAATTTCATGAAAAACTAATCAGCTGAATTGACATTTTTAAAGAAATTTGTCAGCTGAATATCACTTTTTGGCACATTAGAGGAACTTAATTGCTTTTTATATGTAGTTGGCTTGCTGAATTGCAATTTTATGAAAATTTAGGCAGCTGAATTCACATTTTTATAGGATATAGTCAGCTGAATATCAGTTTTTGGCACATTGAAGCAGCAGGATTTAAATATTTAATTGATATTTAGGCATATTTTGGCAGCTGAATTGCAATTTTATGAAAATTTACGCAGCTGAATTGATATTTAAGTAAGATTTAGTTAGGTGGCACATTGGAGCAGCTCAATTACATTTGTAAGTATATTTTTCAGCTGAATTGCAATTTTATGAAAATTTAAACAGCTGAATTGATATTTTTGCAGAATTTCGTCAGTTGAATACCAATTTTTGGCACATTAAACCAGCTGAATAGCGTTTTATGGACATTTTTGTGGCTGAATTGTTGTTGGCCCATTGAAGCAGCTGAATTACATTTGCATATATATTTGGTCTGCTGAATGAATTGCATTTTTATGAAAATTTACCCAGCAGAACTGAAATCTTTGAAGAATTTGTTTAGCTGAATGTCAGTTTTTGGCACATTGGATCAGCTGAATTGCATTTTTATGTATATATCATCTGCTGAATTGCCTTTTTTTTGAAAATTTACGCAGCTAAATTTACTTTTTATCTGAATACCAATTTTTTGGCACATTGAAGCAGCTGAATAGCATTTTTGTGTATATTTTGTCAGCTGAATTACAATTTGTGGCACATTCAGCTAGCTGAATTGTAATTTTATGCCGCTTTCGCCTTTCTGAATAGTATAATTTTTAATATCACTCCATTTGCTTCATATTCAGCTAGCTGAATTGTCCTTTTTTTAACAACTTCAACTTTTAAATTGTAAAATTTCTGATATAATTAAATTTGTAATATATATAACTAGCTGAATTGTATATTTTTGACAATTTCATTGCTTAATCTTCAAATTTACACAATTTACATCATATTCAGCTAGCTGAGTTAACATTTCAAAAAAATTTAACTAACCAAATAGTGTTATTTTCAAAAATAATTAAATTTTCAACATATTCAGCTAGCTGAATTGCCATTTTTTAAAAATTTCGACTTCTTGAATAGAATAATTTTCAAAATTATTCAATTTGCTTGAAATTCGACTAGCTGAATTGAAATTTTATGACAATTTCACGTCGCTGAGTAATATTATTTCTTAAATAACTCAATTTGCAATATATTCAGCTAGCTGAATTCTAATTTTATGACAATTTCACTTTGCTGCATAGTATTATTTCCCACATAATTAAATTTCCAATGTATTCATCTAGCTGAATTACAATCTTTTAAAAATTTCACTTTGCTGAATAATATTATTTCCAAAATAATTTAATTTCCAATATATACAGCTAGCTGAATTGCAATTTTTATACAATATAATTTTGCTGAATAGTATTATTTTCAAAATAATTAAATTTTCAACATATACAGCTACCTGAATTGCAATTTTTTTATTATTTCACTACATTCAGCTAGCTGAATGTCAGTTATTTCATATATTCCTTCGACTGAATCAGAAATTCAAACTGCTGAATTATTGCTAAATTATTGACTTCAATTTTTTTCAATTCAAAATTTAATTTTTTTTATTTTGCAATCGAAAATATGTTTTATTTTCTCCCTTTTTTCTCACTTACCTGATACAATTAAGGCCTCATTTGGTCCGGTGGTATAAATGTTTCCCATATTTATGCTGATGGATATATCCTGTTTGGTATCCTTTGAGAGTTTCGAAAAAAAATCCTTTTCAGGAAATGAATCAATAAATTATCCGTCTTTATTTCACTTTTTTCAATATTTATTTCCTTTAATAATTTATTTTTCAATTTTTTGCACACACACAACTTTTTTTTAGAGATTTTTCACACTTTTCTATAGATTTTCTATAAATTTTCCACAATTTTCACAAATTTTTCATACTGAAATGACAAAAAAATAGAAAGAAAATAAATAAAATTAATTTAAAATTTATATGTCAAAAGAAATTGTTTCCAAGTTTTTTTTCGAAAGGCCTAAAAGCATGCTTTGTTTTTTGTTACAGATTTTCAGAAGAGAGTAGGAGTTCTTTGGGAGAGTGCTTGTAAATAAATAAATTTGTAATAGGGTTGCCATTGTAAAGTGATTTATTGAATTTGATATCCGTGATGGGGGGAAATTTAATTGGACGAAAATAGAGTAGGAAGGGGGAGTTTATTCCATGGAAATATATTATATCAAGAACCAGGATTTATAAAGTGGACATAATATTGGTAGGGCCAAAAAAACGGTCTTAAGAAAAATAGGATATATTTTCGACATATTTATGGTCAATTTGTTTAGTTTCTTAGTAAAGTGCGGAAAAAACATTGAGAGTATGGAACTACAAGTCGGAATTCGGTCACCTTACTCAGAAAATCCACAGATTCTTTATAAAAAAAAAACTTCGTTAAATTCTGCCCGAACTAGGAACAAAATGTATCGGAATTTAAGCGGGACGTCTTTGTATTATATCGATGTAAAATCATGAACCTGCATTGGAAACATTCCTGTGAGGAAATTTTTTTTCAACAGAACATTCTGGGCTGTCATATTACAGCCACCTTTAGAAGCCGCATTGGTATAAGCCAATTATGTCGTTGACTATTCGCTTTAGTCGTTCACATAGCACTTTGGATATCACTTTATATGCGATGGGAAGGAGACTAATTCCTCTATAGTTGGCACATATTGTCTTGTCCGTTTTTTTTTTTTTTTTTTTGCCCATATTGGACACAAGATGCTGAGGTTCCAATCATTGGTCATGCATTCCTCTAGCCAAATTGTACTAATCAGTTGGTGTATGCTCCTGATCAGTATCTGACAACCTGTCCTGAATAGTTCGGCTGGTAAGCCATCGGCACCTGCTGCTTTATTATTCTTCAGTCGAATAATTGCTATTTTGATCTCATCTAATTTAGTATTTTGAATTGTCATACGATAGTAAATTCGCCTACCAAAAGTTATCGATATCGGTTCACTTCTAAGGATAGCCCCCACACAAAGGAACTCCCCATTATTCGGTATTTTAAGAAATTCTGGAAAGTTTTGTAATTTGATATGTTGGGTTCTAATTGGGTAAAAAATCTCCCTACCAAATATTATCGATATGGGTTTACGTTTATGGGTAGCCCCCATATAACGGCACCCCAAATATTCAGTATTTTGAGGATTTTTGGCTAGTTTATCAACCGAATTAGCTTTATTTTAGTATGTTGGGTTCTCATTATGTAGCATATCGTCCTAACGGAAATTATCGATATGGGCCAACTTTATAGGATAGCCACCATATAAGGGTACCCCCAATTATTCGGTATTTTAGAGATTTTTGGCAAGTTTTCCAACCAAATTAGCTGTAAATTGGTATGTTGGATTTTCATAGGGTAGCAAATCTACATACCAAAAATGATTGATATGGGTCCACTTTTTAGGATAGCCACCATATAACGGTACACCCAATTATTCGGTATTTTAGAGATTTTTGGCAAGTTTTCCAACCAAATTGGCAGCAATTTGGTATGTTGGGTTCTCATAGGATAGCAAATTTGCCTATCAAAAATTATCGATATCGGTTAACATTACTGGGTAACTCCCATAAAACGGTTCCCCCAAATATTCGGTATTTTAGGGCTTTTGGTCAAGTTTTTCAACCAAATTAGCTTTAATTTTGTATGTTGGGTTCTCATTGGGTAGGAAATCTTCCTACCACAAAAAATCGATATGGGTCAACTTTATGGGTAGCTCCCATACACAGTTACCCCCAAATATTCGATATTTTAGCGATATCTGGTAAATCTTTCAACCAAATTGGCTGTAATTTGATATTTTGGGTTATCAATGGATAGAAAAACTCCATACCAAAAATCATCGACATGGGTCGATGTTTAGCATAGCCCCCATATAACCGATCCTCTAAAATTTCCATATTTAGCGATTTTGGCAAATCTTACAACCGAATTGGCTGTAATTTGGTATTTTGGGTTTTCCATTGGGTAGAAAATCTCCCTACCGAAAATGATCGATATCGGTGCATTTTTTGGGATAGGCCCCAGATAACCGTCTCTCTCATGGTCTGTTCCCGTACTGCAAGAATCTACTAATATTTACTACGATAACGAATTTTCCTTTATGATATCGAAGAAAATAGTCAAATCTAGTAGATTCTTCTCTCAAATTTCGATATTTTGAGGGGTTTGGATTCAATTTTCAATCGAGTTGGCTGTAATATGGTATTTTGAATTCCCATTAGATAACAAATCTTCGTGCCAAAATTTTACCATGGCATAACTCGCCATATATTCCATGTCCCAAACGATTTATCGTATCTTAAATGTACTCCTCATGGTGGAGGGTATAAAAATTTCGTTCCGGACAGTTTTTTATTATTATTTTTTTATTTATTTATTTATTTATTTATTTTTTTTTTTTTTTTTGACAGAAGATTTTATTTTTGTTTAGAAAAATATTCAGTTTTTCCATTTTTTTTCTTTAAAAAAATTTTTTTTTTTAATTTTTTTTCCACTTTTTTGCGAAACAAAAATTCTATGTTTTATTTAAATCTATTTTTAATTTATTAATTTAAATCGATATGTTTCCTTTCTTCCTTTCCTTTAAAGATGTTCATTTAATATTTAAAACACTTTCACACTTAATTAATTTTTATAAACATCGCACAATGGCAACACTTGCAAATTTACAATTATATTTCCCACACTCACTCAAAAACCCCATACACTCCTAAAAGTATGCTTTAATTTCTGTATAGAATTATTTGCAATCAACATTGAATTGGCAAATTTAAGTTGGGAGTACACGAGAGAGAGAGAGAGAGAGAGATGGAGAGCAAGCACAAGCATCCAAACATTGAGAGTTGTTGTTGGGGATTTTTATTTTGTTTTTATTTTTGTGCCGTTGTTTTATTTTTTCCAATTAAGTTGGGAGTACACGAGAGAGAGAGTGATGGAGAGCAAGCACAAGCATCCAAACATTGAGAGTTGTTGTTGGGGATTTTTATTTTGTTTTTATTTTTGTGCCGTTGTTTTATTTTTTCCAATTACCCCCCACCACCTTTCGCACTTTTGGAATACAATTTTAGAATTTATTTTCGTTTCGTTCAAAACCACAACAAACCAAAGAGCCATGCACAGATTGAGGTGGGTATTTTTCACTTCTCTGTTGGTTTCTTAATCCAAAAAAATATTTAAATAATTTTACTTATCAATTCCACAATATTTTTATTCGATATATTTTTGTACGTACATAAATAAATATGTATAACTGTAATTAAATGCCGTAGTATACACACATGTGATATTTTGTTGCTGTTATTGTTCTTTTTTCACAACGAACGCAACGCAGCGCGTTTGCTTTTGTTTAATTATTCCACTTGCAAGATTCTGATTGTACGCGAACCGGCATCAACGGCGGCACAGTCTGTGTTGTGTGCCTAAATGCTAAAAAACCAACAACAATAATAAAAAAATCCAGCGACGACCACGACTAGACGGACACACACGAACGGAGCACAAACCAACAAAACGCAACCTCACGAAACGAACGCAAAAATCATTCTAAACAGGCAGGCAAAGGAGAAACACAAACAAAACATCCACTTCGCAAAACCGTTTGATGGAGAAGAGAGTTTTCATCTTTGGCAGCCGGGCCGGCTCGGCACAGTGGTTTGTTATTGTTTTTCCTTTTTGTTGTTGTTCTGTCAATTTTGGGGTGGTGATACACACACCACCGCTATGACGTCACCATTCATTTCATTCCCAAAATTCTTAACAAATTGTATCCAAAACAGAAGCTGTGTGACTTGCTGTGTGTGCGTGTGTGTGCATGTGTTTATTGTTTTTGTTGTACAATTATTTTTGATGAGACCGGGGAGAGCATGCAAATGTTCTGTGAGAGAGAGACCGCAAACATGAATGAGTGTTGCCTATTTACTAATAATGTGCGGTGATTTTTGATGGCGTTTGTTTTGGCTTTCACTTTCAAACGGTGTTGCCATTGTAGCGGGTTTTTTAAAACGGTTTAATAGAGGAAATTGGGTATATTCAAGCAGTTATTCTTTATTAATACTCTACTTGACAAAAATATTTTTTTAATAAATCCACGCCTTGGCTACTTGACAAAAAATATTTTTTAATAAATCCACGCCTTGTCGTGGCTTCAAAAAATATTTTTTATTAAATCCACGCCTTGGCTACTTGACAAAAAATATTTTTTTAATAAATCCAAGCCTTGGCTACTTGACAAAAAATATTTTTTTAATAAATCCACGCCTTGGCTACTTGACAAAAAATATTTTTTTAATAAATCCACGCCTTGGCTACTTGACAAAAAATATTTTTTTAATAAATCCACGCCTTGAAATGACCGTCTCTCCATCTGTCCGCCCGTCTCTTGAAATCACTATAGAACTTGAAATATTGAAGGAAATTTTTTACATACATTGCTACTACTTCTAGGATGATTGGTATTAAAATTAGGATATATAGGTCCACGTTTAAGGGTATCCCCCATATAAAGGTATCCAAAATATTCAGTATTTTTTGACATGTTTTTTCTATCGAATTGGCTGTAATTTGATATTTTGGGTTCTTATTGGTTAGTAAATTTTCCTACCAACAATTGTGAATATTGGCCCGTTTCCGGTTAGTGCGCATATAAAGGTACCCTCAGCATTCGGTATTTCGGGTGTTTTTGGGCAAGTTTTTCAACCAAATTGTTTGTAATTTTGTATATTCGTTTCTCATTGGGTAGAAAATCTCTCCACAAAAAATTTTCAATATTGGTCCAAGATTCCGCTTAGCTCCCATATAAGGCACCTCCGAAATGTCGATATTTTGAAGAGATTAAGCACGTTCCACCACGAAATAGGCTTTAATTTCATATATCAGGTTTTCATTGGGTAGTAAATCTTTCAACAAATTATTATCAGTATAGGTCCACTTTTATGGATATCCCCCATACAGCGGTACCCCTCAATATTCGATATTAAGAAAACTTTGAGCACATTTTTCAACCATCTTGCCCGTAATTTGATATTTTCTGGTTCTCATTGGTTAGTAAATTTTCCTACCAACAATTGTCAATATTGGCCCAAGTTTCTGGATAGCTCCCATATAAGGGTAACCTCAATGTTCGGTATTTTTGGGCGTTTTTGGGCACGTTTTTCATCCAAATTAGCTGAAATTTGGTATTTTCCTTTATAATCGGACAAAACATCTTCCCACCGAAAATTATCAATATTGGCCCAAGATTCCGCTTAGCACCCATATAAGGTTACCCCCGTTATTTCTATATTTAGTAGAGATTAAGCAAGTTTCACAACCGAAAATTTTTGGGGTAGGGCCCATAGAGCATCAGCCCTACTTATTCGGTATTTTAGGAATTTTTGGCAAGATTTTCATACAAATCAGCTGTAATATGTTTTTTTGGGTTCCCTCTGGGCAGTAAAAATTCCTACCAAAAATTATCATTATTGGTTCATGTTTGCGGGTAGCTCCGGTATAAGGGTACTCCTTAATATTCGTTATTTTATTTTTTTTTTCAACCAATTTAGCTGTTTTTTTTTTGGTATTTTGAATACACATAGAGTAGAAGGTTTTGCTACCAAAAATTTTCAATGTTTCAGCAACGAAAAAGAAAAATTGCTATAATCCGTATAATAGCGAAGTTTTTCTACATCAGTCTTATTTGCGCCCATGCCCCAACGGAAGACAAAGATGAACAGACCAAAGATATATTTTATGAGCGCCTAGAAACTGCATATGACCGCTACCCTGGCCATGACATTAAAATTCAGCTAGGAGATTTTAATGCAAAAATCGGAAGGGAAAATATTTTTGGCCCCACCACCGGAAAATTCATGAAGAAACATTTGACAACGGCATGAGGTTGACTAACTTCGCGGCAGCAAAAAACAACAGGAAACAGCGCCAGATTCAAGCATCTCGATATACACAAGACCACCTGGATTTCTCCTGATCAAGCAACGAGAAATCAATTTGACCATGTTGTGATAGACGGAAGACATTCGTCCAGTGTTTTAGATGTTCGATCGATACTAGGAGCTAATATCGATTCGGACCATTACCTTATAGCAGCCAAAGTTCGCACCCGTCTTAATGTAGCAGCAAAGGTGCGATCTAATGTAACACGGAAATTTGACGTCGAAAATCTGCAAACACAACAGTTAGCCGAGGCCTACTCCGCTCAACTTACCCAACTGCTTGACGAAAGCACCCCTTGTCCCGATAATAATATAGAAGCACAATGGCAGAGAATTGCCCACTCCCTGCAAACTGCAGCAAAATCAACACTTGGGTACCAAAAACCATCAAGAAATCCATGCTACGATCAGCAGTGTCGTAATGCTACTGATGTGAAAAACGCAGCGTATAGGGCAACCCTGCAGACAGTAGCAAAACGTAATGTGATGGAGAATTATCGGGAGAAAAGGAGAGAGAAGAAACGTATTTTCCGAAAAAGAAGAAAGAACAAGAATAACGTCAACGTGAGCAAATCAAAATGTGCAGGAGTCAGAATGAAGTTCGAAAAACTTGTGGTATCAAATAGTAGCGGTGAAGAGGATACCCCAGACCCATAAAAGATGACGGTATAGATTGTATACCACATAGCCAAGATGAAGTCAGAATAGCAATCAATAGGCTGAAGAATAATAAAGCAGCAGAAGCCAATGGGTTACAAGCCGAACTATTCAAGACTGGTGGTCAGATACTGGTAAGGAGCATGCACCAGCTGATTAGTACAATTTGGCTAGAAGCATGCATGCCCAATGATTGAAAACATCAGCATCAACATCAGCAATGGAGACAAGACGATATGTGCCAACTATTGAGGAATAAGTCTCCTTCCCATCGCATATAATGTGCTATCCAGCGTACTGTGTGAACGACTGAAGCCAATGGTCAATGACATTATTGGACCACACCAATGCGGCTTCAGACCTGGCAAATCCACCATTAACCTGATTTACACACTGCGCCTAATCATGGAATAATTCATCGACACATTCCAGGTATTCGTCAACTATAAAGCCGCATTCGTTAGCCTTAACCGTTCAGAGGTGTATAAAGCCATGTCTGCGTTTGACATTCCTGCAAAATTAACACTTCTATGCAGGATAACTTTAACTGGCACAAGATCAGCAGTTGAAGTCGGAAAGGACATATCGAAGCCCTTCAATACCGAACGAAGATTCAGACAAGGTGACTGTTTGTCGTGTGATCTTTTAAACATCCTGCTGGAAGACATCGATATAATGGGTCGAACATTGCCACTTTGAAAAAATTGAGAAGGAGTCTTCCAAAGTGGGTCTGGCAGTAAACGGCGAGAAGAGCAAGCTGATGGTATCAACGCGCAAGACGTCCAGTAGACTCGGACCAACTGTGGAACTTGAAACCAACAGATTCGGGGCCGTGAACGATTTTATAAACCTCAGTACCGCCATAAATAAAACTAATAACACCAGTTTTGAAATTCGCAGAAGAACTGTGTTGCCCAACGGATGCTGCTATGGTCTGAGTAAGCATTTTATAAACAAGGCCACCTCCCGTCAGAACTATCACTCTACAAGACGCTGATACCACCCGTGCTGTTATATGGATCTGAAGCATGGGTACTTACGCAAGCAGATGAGGCAGCTCTTGGGGTGTTTGAAAGAAAAATCCTCCGAAAGATTTACTGGCCGATCTGCGTTGACGGTGAATATCGACGTCGAATGAACCACGAGCTTTATAATTTATACGCCGACATCGACATAGTCGTATTGAGCTGCAGCGACTACGATGGCTAGGCTATGCTGTGCGAATGAATGAGAATGCGCCAGCTCAAAAGGCATATAAAAGCGAGCCTACTGATGGCCCAAAATGCATATAAAAGAAAACAACATCGAACCAGCGGAAATCTTTTTTAATCTCGGCTTATGGAACAACCGTTCTGTAACAAGCCAACTAAGTAAAGTTATTATTTTTTATTTATATTTATTTGAGTTTAGTTTAATTTATTTTAATTTCATTTATATCTTATTTATTTATATTTAGTAAATTTTATTAATTTATTATTCTATTATTTTAATTTAATTTGTTACAATTTATTTTAATGTTTGCTTATTTTTAACTTTACTTTATGTTTATTTTATGTATTTTTATATATCGTATTCAATTTTTTTTTAATTTTAAATTTATTTTAATTTTTATTTGATTTTTTTTATTTAATTAATTTTATTTTAATTTATTTTATTTACATATATTTATTTATATTTTTTAATCCTCATTTTCCATTAATTTTCCTTTACTACAAATAAATCCACACATTTCCCTTGATAAAAAACGCTGCATTGACACCACTGTTCGGTGTACGTGATGAAAATGGCGGTTAATCATTACCCTTAGCCATTGCACAGCACTAAAATACCCGCTAACCGCAAAACAAAGTTGATTTGTTTTTGCACGAGTGGTCGAATGTTGGGTGAGAGAGCGTGTGTATGAGAGGGAGAGTGTCCGATAACAACCGATTAACCCGCATTGCCATCGATAACTTTTAGCAAGCGTCACGACAAATTTCATTCTTTTGTTGTTTTCTTTCGTCAATTACGAGTGGAAGTTGCTGCTTCTTTTTGGATAATATATTTTATTTTTTTTAATGGAAAAACAATAGAAAAGCGGAAGCAATAATTACGCCAAAAATATGAAAAACAAAACGGCAACGACGACGCAAAGAAACAACAAGTAATGTAAAGTGTGGAATTTTGGTGGAAAAGGAGTGAAAAGGAAAAAGAAAGAAAAACAGCAGCAGCCAAGAAAAAAGTGTTTGGTTTTTTTGTTGGTGTTTTTGTCAAAAAAAGGTGAGCATCGTTTTGTGAAAAATAAATATTGTATGGCTTGAAGTTGGTGCAGAGAGTGGCCAGTCAGTGAGTCAGGCCATCATTGAGTCTTCCAACCTTGTCTCCAGAGTGCTGTGAAATTTTGCAAGAGAAACCTGGTAGTGGTGTTATCGAGGCCACAGGGCAAACATGGCTTCGTAGATGTAAAAAATATGGGCTTAACTCTAGTTTAGTAAAAACGATCAGATTTTTCTGAAAAATTTTCCAGAGGTAGGTATTTTTACCCTAATTATGGGGATATCTTTTTTTCTTGGGGGACGTACCCGGTTACCCGGTTATTTGACCCGGAAGTTCGGGTACGGGTACCCGGTTATATCCGGTTCTACGGATCCGGTTAATATAATATGGGTATCATTTTAAAGGTTATAAAAATACCTTTCCATTGAGTGGTAATATGATGGGGTTATCTCAAACCATTTTGGAGATATAGTCAAAAAACTGGGTTTTGGTCCCCGATTTTTTTTAAAAACTCCCTAAAAGTCGAACTTGGGCCCATTATAGTACCTCTCTAACCCAAACTCAAATGATAGACCACAATTTGCCCTTTCCAAAATGGTGCGATATGTGGCTGTATCTGTTGTGGATCAAAAGATATGGGCCTTAGAACCCTACAAAAACAAGAAAATTCTGTCGCGTAGCCGGTGTTGGTATCTGTCCATAGGAGAAAGTCTTAAATCCCCGGCCGAAGGCCGGCTACACAAAAAATATTCTATTTAGAAGGATTTTCTGCCGCGTTAGCCGGTGTTGGCATCTGTCCATAGGTGAAAGTCTTAAATCCCCGGCCGAAGGCCGGTCACCCAAAAAAAATATTCCATTTAACAAGAGATTCTGTCGCGTAGCCGGTGTTGGTATCTGTCCATAGGAGAAAGTTTTAAATTCCCCGGCCGAAGGCCGGCTACACAAAAAATATTCTATTTAGAAGGATTTTCTGCCGCGTTAGCCGGTGTTGGCATCTGTCCATAGGTGAAAGTTTTAAATCCCCAGAAGGATTTTCTGCCGCGTTAGCCGGTGTTGGCATCTGTCCATAGGAGAAAGTCTTAAATCCCCGGCCGAAGGCCGGCCACCCAACAAAGTATTCCATTTAACAAGAGATTCTGTCGCGTAGCCGGTGTTGGTATCTGTCCATTGGAGAAATACTTAAATACCCGGCCGAAGGCCGGCTACACAAAAAAATATTCTATTTAGAAGGAGTTTCTGCCGCGTTAGCCGGTGTTTTGTCCATAGGAGAAAGAATGCCCGGCCGAAACCCAAAAAAAATATTCTTACTGTCGCGTAGCCGGTGTTGGCATCTGTCCATAGGAGAAAGTCTTAAATGCCCGGCCGAAGGCCGGTCACCCAAAAAACACCATGCTATTTAAAAGGAGATTCTGTCATGTAGAAAGATTTTCCTTGTTTTTATAGGGTTCTAAGGCCCATATCTTTTGATCCACAACAGATACAGCCACATATCGCACCATTTTGGAAAGGGCAAATTGTGGTCTATCATTTGGGTCCTGTTTGGAGAGGGACTATAATGGACCCAAGTTCGACTTTTAGGGAGTTTTTCAAAAAAATCGGGGACCAAAACCCAGTTTTTTGACTATATCCCCAAAATGGTTTGAGATAACCCCATCATATTACCACTCAATGGAAAGGTATTTTTATAACCTTTAAAATGATACCCATATTATATTAACCGGATCCGTAGAACCGGATATAACCGGGTACCCGTACCCGAACTTCCGGGTCAAATAACCGGGTAACCGGGTACGTCCCCCAAGAAAAAAAGATATCCCCATAATTAGGGTAAAAATACCTACCTCTGGAAAAAATTTCAGAAAAATTTGATCGTTTTTACTAAACTAGAGTTGTTCCAAAATATGGCCCAGGGAGAGATTTGCTGAATTTGGCCAGAGGGGAATACCGGGCCTATAACTCAAGGTTTCAGTGTCTACATTTATGCAAAAAATAATTTCGAAATTTGTTGAAAAACCATTTAATGATTGTTTGTGTTTTTCCCCCCTCTTTGCAGATTTGTGTGAGTCAACATTTAAACTGGGTAGCAGTAGCAGCCAGTACCCCTCAAAGGATCTTCAATTTAGGAATTGTTTTATTTTTGGAATCACAACATTTTTTCCGAACACCTGCCATTTATTGGAGGTTCATTGCTTTGGAAGATTTACTTCAAACACACACATACAAACACACTTGCTCGCCTTGCCGCTAATACATACGCTCGCTCGCAGCCAACCAACCAACCCTGACAGACTGACACTATGACTGATTACAGTGATTTGGATCGGCAAATTGAGCAGCTCAAACGCTGTGAAATAATCAAAGAGAATGAAGTGAAAGCCTTGTGTGCCAAGGCCCGTGAGATCCTTGTCGAGGAGGGTAATGTTCAACGTGTCGATTCACCGGTAACCGTGTGCGGTGACATTCATGGTCAGTTCTATGACCTCAAGGAGCTGTTTAAAGTTGGCGGAGATGTTCCAGAGAAAAATTATCTCTTTATGGGAGATTTTGTCGATCGCGGTTACTATAGTGTGGAGACATTTCTTCTGCTCCTCGCACTCAAGGTACGTTATCCCGATCGCATCACATTGATTCGAGGTAATCATGAATCTCGTCAAATTACCCAAGTCTATGGTTTCTATGATGAATGTCTACGAAAATATGGTTCGACGGCTGTGTGGCGTTACTGCACCGAAATCTTTGATTATCTATCGCTATCGGCCATCATTGATGGTAAAATCTTTTGTGTCCACGGTGGCCTATCACCATCCATACAGTATTTAGATCAAATTCGTACCATAGATCGTAAACAGGAAGTGCCGCATGATGGTCCTATGTGTGATTTGTTGTGGTCCGATCCAGAGGATCAAACCGGTTGGGGTGTATCACCTCGTGGAGCGGGATATTTATTTGGAGCTGATGTTGTTATGCAATTTACCCGTACCAATGACATCGATATGATATGTCGTGCCCATCAGCTGGTTATGGAGGGTTTCAAGTGGCATTTCGGAGAAGCTGTACTCACGGTGTGGTCGGCACCGAATTACTGTTATAGGTGAGTGGAAATGAAATATTTAAATCAAATTTTTAATTTAACATTTATTTTGCAGTTAGAATTTTTCAAAAAGGATTTTTTCAAGTAGTTCCTTAAACGACATATACATTAGAAATATTAACCTTCATGAGGATTTATTTGACACATTTTCAAAGGAATTTGGCAATTTAAACCCTCGGTGTTAACGAAATCCAGTACAATGTAAACGTACTATAAGGGCCTGAAATTTAAAATTTAAATATTTTCATCACTACTCGATATCGGGATTTATATGACCTCCATCATAAGCTGGTAGTGTTTGTTAAATTTGTCATTCCGTTTTACAGTACCTCGATATAATCACGGGAGACCCCATTTTTGATCAGAATTAAATTATAGCCCTGTCCGTCAATTGAAATCACGATAGAACTTCCAATATTTAAGATAGAGCTTTGAACATTCACACATACATTGTTACAACTTCTAGGATGTTTGGTACTGAAAATGGGATATATCGGCGCAATTTTTGGTATAGCACCCATATAATGGTACCACCCAAATATTCGTTATATAGGGGATTTTGGACACTAATTCTAACCAAATTGACTGAAATTTGGTACATGAGGTTCCCATTGGCAGGCAGGCAAATTTTCCTACCAAAAATTATGAATGTTGTCCCAAAATACGGGTTAGTTCCCATATAACGATACCCCCAATATTCGGAATTTTGGGCAATTCTTAAAAGCGATTTGACTGTAATTTGATAATTACAGTCTTCATTTAATAGTAAATCCTCGTACCAAAAATTATTGATATTGATCAACATTTTAGGATAGCCCCCATAGAGCGGAAAATTCTAAATTTTGTATTTTTTGTAAGTTTGGGCAGGATTTTCAACAAAATTGGCTGTAATTTTATATTTTGAAATCTTAATACCAAAAATTATCAATATTGGCCTAAGTTTCAGGGTAGTCCCCGTATAACGTTGCTTCACGAATTTCGATATTTTGAGAAATTTTAGCACGTTTTCCAAACAAATTGGCCTTAATATTATATTTTGAATTCTTATTAGGTACAAAATCTTCCTGCCAATAATTATCAATATTGGTCCTAATTTCAGGGTATTCCCCATATACCGTTGTCTCTCTTAAATTTCCGAATTTGTGGATTTTAGGCACGTTTTTCAACTGAATTGACTGTATTTTTTTTATTTTGGATTATAATTGAGTAGAAAATCTCCCCACCAAAAATTATCAATATTGGTCCAAGTTTTAGGGTAGTCCCCATATAGCAGTACCTTTCTATATTTTGGGTAGCTTGGACACATTTTTCAACCAAAGTGGCTGTAATTTTATATTTTAAAATCTAATTGAGTAGAAAATCTCCCTACCAAAAATTATGAATATTGGCCGAAGTTTCAGGGTAGTCCTCTTATAACGTTGCCACCCAAATTTCTATGTTTTCAACCAAATTGACTATAATTTTATATTTCTGATACTTATTAGGTAAATAATCTTCCTACCAAAAATTATGAATATTGGTCCAAATTTCAGGACGGTCCCCATTATTCTACCCCTCATTATTCAGCACATTTTTCAAGCAAAATTCCTGTAATTTGGTATTTTGGGATATCATTAAGAAAAAATATCCTTACCAAAATTATCCATATTGGTCTACATTTTATGGTAGTCCCCATAGAGCGGTACCTTCAAAATTTCGACATTTTGGGAAGTTTGGGCACATTTTTCAAAAATTGGCTGTAATTTTGTATATTGGATTCTCATTAAGTGGAAAATCTCCCTTCCAAAAATTATCAATATTGGTCAAGTTTTTCTGATAGCCCCCATATAACAGTACCACCCAGATTTCTATATTTTGGGGAGCTTGAGCATATTTTTCAAACAAATTGGCTCTAATTTTATATTTTGGTTTATAATTGAATAGAAAATCTCCCTAACAAAAATTATCCATATTGGCCGAAATTTCAGGGTAGTCCCCATATAACGTTGCCTCCCAAATTTCGATGTTTGGATGAGATTGGGCAAGATTTTCAGCCAAATTGGCTTTAATTTTATATTTTGGTTCATAATTAAGTAGATAATCTCCCTACCAAAAATTATACATATTGATTAACTTTTTAGGGTAGCCCCCATAGAGCGGCATCTTCACAATTTCGATATTTTTGGGAGCTTGGACACATTTTTCAAGCTAATTGACTGTAATTAGGCATTTTGGGTTCTCATATAGTAGGGAATCACCCTACCAAAAATTATCAATATTGGTGAAGTTTTTCTGGTAAACCTCATATAACAGTACCTTCCAAATTTCTATATTTTAGGGAGCTTGGACAAATTTTTCAACCGAATTGGCTGTAATTAGGTATTTTGGGTTCTCATTAAGTGGAGAATCTCCCTACCAAAAATTATCAATATTGGCCCAAGTTTCAGGGTATTCCGCATAAAACGTTGCCTCCCAAATTTCGATATTTTGGTGAGAATGGGCACGATTTTCAACCAAATAGGCTGTAATTTTATATTTTGAATTCTAATTGGGCAGAAAATCTCCCTACCAAAATTTATCAATATTGATCAAGTTTTTGGTGTAGCCCCCATATAGCAGTACCTCCCAGTTTTATATATTTTGGGGAGCTTGGGCACATTTTTCAAACGAATTGGCTGTAAGTGGGTATTTTGGGTTCTCATTAAGTGGAGAATCTCCCTACCAAAAATTATCAATATTGTCCAACTTTTTAAGGTAAGCCCCCATATAAAAGTACCGCGCATATTTCTGTATTTTGGGGAGCTTGGGCTAGATTTTCAACCAAATTGGCGGTAATTTTATATTTTGTCAAAAATTTCAGCCAAAAATTATCAATATTGGTCTACATTTTATGGTAGCACCCATGGAGCAGTACCTTCAAAATTTCGATAATTTGGGGAGCTTGGGCACCTTTTTTAACCGAATTGACTGTAATTAGGTATGTTTGGTTCTCATTAAGTGCAGAATCTCCCTACCAAAAATTATCAATATTGGTGAAGTTTTTCTGGTAGCCCCCATATAACGATACCACCAATATTCGGTATTTTAGGGATATTTCGGCACATTTTCAACCAAATTAGCTGTAATTTAATATTTTAGGTTCTCATTGGATAATACATCGTCCTACCAAAAATTATGAAAATTTGTCAAATTTTTAGGATAGCCTCCATATAGCCACACCTCCCAAATTTCGCTATTTTGGGGATTTGGGTAACTTTTTTTTATCCAATATGCCTGCAATTTTATATAATGGTTTCTAATTGGTTGTTAAACCTACCTGCCAAAAATTATCAAAATCGGCTCAAGTTTTCGTATAGCCCCCACAGAACAGTAACACCAATATTCGATTTTTTGAGACTTTCCGGACGCCCTTTTTAAAGGATTTTATTATATATTTCTGTTTCTTTTCATTGGTGGGGGATTTTTTGTAAGTATTTATGCGCTTTTTTTCAAGCTGTACCCTTTGTTGGATTTTTTTTTTTAAATATTTTTTTTAAGATTTTTGAAGCTTTTCTTTAAGTGAGGATTTGAAGCTTTTCTTTAAGGAGTATAATCCCATTATTTTATTTTTATTAATTCCTTCTTTTTCTTTCTGTTTTCCAGATGTGGCAATGTGGCAGCTATATTGGAACTAAACGAGTACCTGCATCGTGATTTTGTTATATTCGAAGCAGCACCACAAGAAAGTCGAGGTATACCCTCGAAAAAGCCTCAAGCCGATTATTTCCTTTAAAAGTAAAATTAAGAAAACCCCAACAAAAATAACAACAGCAGAACAGAACAGCAACAACAACAATGCCACCATCAATCCCTCTAGACTATAAACTACTATTACTCACTACTATTAAATCACAAAAAAAAAAAGAAAAACGCAAAGCCACACATCAAGAATAAAAAAAATAAAACAAAAGATAATCAATATCAAATGTTGACGAACTACAATAAAAAAAATAAATAAAAAACAAAATAAAATAATAAAAAAATTTATAAAAAAAAAACAAAATACAAAACATTTCAAGGTATCCTTTAATTTTTTTCGGGAAGTTAAACCAATTTTTTTAAATCCTTTAAAAAATTGGAAAACAAAAAACAAACTTCAACCAAACATATTCATTTTTTTCGTTCCGTCATGGCCTTAAGGCATAGATGAAATAGTTTGGAGATGTAAAATCTAAAAGAAAACAAAAACAGACAGACAGATATACATATATACTTAAATGTTAGTTATAGTAATCTAAGTATTAAGTTAGTAAAACAAGAAAAGAAAACAGAAACAAAAAACATCTCCATTTTATATTAAAAAAAAACAAAAACAAGAAAATAAAAAAGAAAATTATTAAATAAAAAAGATTATAAAGCAAAAAAAAATTAAATAAGAAAAAAAAACAAATTAAATAGATTTATACAAAAACACATTCTCCTTTCCTTTTACCCATCCCATTCATTTTGAATATAGACTCCTTGTGTTTTTTTATTTAAAATTACGTTAAACTGTTTGGACATTTCTCTCTAGCCATTCAGTATAGCTTCTAATTTTTATTTTATTTAAATAAATTTCACATCATTTTTTAATTTTTTTTCTTTTTTTTTTGTTTTGATTTTTTTTCATGATGATTTTGTAAAAACCGTAATATTTAAAAATAATAATAAAAATAAAAAAATACAACTCAATAAAAAAATACAACAAAATCACAAGAAAATATTGAAAATGTTTTTTCTTTTCTTTGTTAAATAATAGATTTAGAACAAGCTGAAACACTAGCCAATGGATTGGTAAACCACAAAAGAAATTGAGTTATTGGAAAAAAATTGTGTAAAGGAGAGGAAATAAATAAATAAGAGAAAAATATATATTGACAAAATAATAAAATAAACAAAAAAAATTTAATTGGAAGGTATTGAATTCAGTGTTGAAATTTGTTTGGGTTAAGATAATTGTAAATTAAAAAAAATCGAATATTTTTTTATAAACGTCTAGATATTGCAATAATTGTTTTTATGCTGTATGCTAAGTGCATATTAAAAAAAAACATTTTTTAAGTGTATCCAAGGTGGATTTTTTCTAAAAAAAAAAATTTTATCATGATTACCGAACATTTTTATTTTTTTTTTTTTTTTTTTGAAAAAAAAATGGAATTTTTAAAAAATTTTTTCAGGATGTACCCTTTTTGGTTATTTTTATTTAATAATTATTTTATTTTATGCTGTGTAGTAGATGGAGATTTTTTTAAATATTTTTATATTATTTTATAATTTTTTCCAAACTAGTTTTCAAAAATGATTATAAGATGGTGATTTTTTGGGAAATATTTTTCCAACTGCACCGTATGTGGGTATTTAACAAAATATTTTTTCTAATTGAAAATATATTTTCAAAATTTTTTCCACCTAGTAGTGTCAAGTTGGAAAATATAATTTTGAAAAATACCCACATAGAAAGTATATGTGGGAACTTGGGATGGGAATTTTTCAAAATATTTGTCAAGGTGTTTCCCAGAATGCGATTTTTATACCCTTCACCACACTGTGGGACAGGGTATTATGTATTTGTGTATATATTTGCAACAGGCAAAAGGAAACGAGATAGACCCAGGGTTCCTTTTGAGAATATGCATAGAATCACTTTTTGAGTCGATTTATGCATGTTCGTCCGTCCGTATGTCTGTCTGTCCATGTAAAATTGTTAACAAAGAACAAGGCACATTTATGATCCGAATGCGATGAAATTTGACACAGCCCACTTGTTCGGTCCAAGGATGAACCATATTGAAATTGGGAAAAATCGGTTGAGATTTACATATAGCTCCCATATATATTTTCGTCCGATTTAAGGTAATGTAAACGGTCCCTATATACCTTTCGATTTGCACGAAATTTGGCACAGCGTAATGAATAAGGTCTAGAATGATGTCTGCCAAGTTTCGTAAAAATCGGCCCAGATTTAGATATAGCTCCCTTATATATTTTCGTCCGATTGAACATAAATGGGACACGAAAGACACTATATATCGTTCGAATTGCACGAAATTTGGCATAGTGTACTGAATTAGGTCTAGAATGATGTGTGTTAAGTTTCCTGAAAATCGGTTCAGATTTAGATATATCTCATATATATTTTTTCATCCGATTTTAGGTAAATGGTGCACAAAACTACCAAGGTTTGTCAGATTTAGACAAAATTTGGAATACCATACCGTGTTGTGCCTATAATAATGTGTGCGAAGTTTCGTTGAAATCGATTCATATTTAGATATGGCACCCATATATTTTCCGTCTGATTTTAAGTAAATAGTATACCAAACTCCCAATATTTGTCCGATTGAGACGAAAATTTGCATAGCGTATTAAATTGAGCCTAGAATGATGTGTGCGAAGTTTCGTTAAAATCGATTAAGATTTTGATATAATTCCCATATATATTCGTGTCCGATTTTAGGCAAATGCTTCACCATTATTTGTCCGATTGAGACGAAATTTAGCACAGCGTATTGAATTGAATCTATAACGATGTGTGCGAAGTTTCGGGGAAATCGATTCAGATTTTAATATAGCTCCCATATATATTCATGTCCGATTTTATGTAAATAGTGCACCAAACTCCCATTGTTTGTCCGATTGAGACGAAATTTGGAATACCATACCGTATTGCGTCTAGAATGATGTGTGCGAAGTTTCGTTGAAATCTGATCAGATATAGCTCCCATATATTTTCATTCGATTTTATGTAAATTAGAAATTTTACATAGCGTTTTGACTTCAGTCTATAATGATGTGTGTTAAATTTTGAAGAAATCGGCTCAGATTTAGATATAGCTCCGTCAAACTCCCTATATATGTTTGATTGAGACCATTGATTTTAGGATAAAGTGTGTTAGTAGGAACCTGGGCATGGATTTTGTAACCTTAGGCGTAATATTTTTTTATTGACGTACCTAAGGCATAGATTTTTTTTTAAATAATTATTTTTTATGCAGTGCCTTAATCGTCGAATTATTTAAAATTTGTGAATATTTTTTGAAGTTGTACCAAAGGTGAAGATTTATATATACATATTTTTTCAAATTGAATTATGTTTAGGATTTTTTTTTTTTAAATATATGTTTCATCAAGAGTATAGTCAAGGATTTTTGGAGTGGATTTTTGTTTAGAATTTTGGAAAAAAAATATATATTGCATTGTTGTCGTTTTTTTAAATATATTTTCAAGTAAGAATATAGGCCAGGATTTTTGTGAATTTATTCTTCCGAATTCTGGATATAATAAATTTTGCCCACTTGTGGAGAATTTATCGTGACGTTTTTTGTGGGCCAATCACCTGCAGCGATTTGATTTCAAATGCAATAAAAATATTTATGTTTTTATGGCGTCAATTCCGCTCACCTCAACGATTTTTGTATAACAAATTGAAAAAGTGTCAATAAAAACATAATTGCAGTTTATATAATATTTTCAAATAAAAAAAAAATAATAATAAAAATAAAAAAACGACAATAACAGTAATAAATAATTTGTTAATTAATGTTAATGAACTCCGGTACTAAAATTTGTCAGCCTTTAACACACTTCGGTATAACATTTATTGTCAATTTTGAATTACAGCATCACGAAATTAAAAAAAAAATCGATAACACTAAGCTACAGAGAATATTTTTTTCAGCGGAATATTTTAAAATAATATATTTAGGATACCCATCCGAAAGCATGGATTTATTAAAGAATATTTTTTTAGAGCAACCATAGGCGTGGATTTAAAAAAAAAAATATATTTTTTTTCAGAGGACTCTGAGGCGTAGATTTATTAAATAATGTTTTGTCAGAGGACTCTGAGGGGTGTATTTATTAAAGCATATTTTTTCAAGACAGTCTTGGTGAAGTTTTTATTGGGGAAAAATAGTTATCGATAATTTTTCTTTAAAAATATAAAACCTCGGATTTTTGGATGTATAATTTATTTTTTATTCAATAAGAATTATTAGTAATATTCGAGACTCCAGAGTTTTTATTTTATAATTTATACATTCGCCCCTATAGGACGAAGGGTATATTGATCTGTTCTCCAACTGAAATGGCTTTACAATTTACAATTTGACTTTTCAAGGCCGCCTTAGGTCTGGATTTTTAAAATAATATTTTTCAGAGGACCAAGGGCGTAATTTATTTTAAATACTTTTCAAGCAGGCATGTGAAGGAACTTTTGTTGTCATTTTTGTAGCCTAGTGTAATTTTGTTATTTGAAAATTTAATAACTCTTTTAAGACAAACGAAAATAAATTGATCTCAGCATTTGCAGGAAATCTTTATAAAGGAAGGCAGTGACATGTTTTTCGTCCATTTTTGTAAACAATTTTCAATACAGTTTGTTGGTGTTTTTTGAAAAAGTTGAGAACAAAAATCTAAATATGAAATTTTATCTTCTCCTTTTTCTATATTCTTCTTCCATTCTTGGATGTTATGGTCAATTGGATTTTACGGTGAGTTTGAAAAAAAAATTTTGTTTTTTTTTCAAATTTTAATTTTTTATACCTCCACAGCCCCTTTGCATTGGTGATCGCTTGAAAATGGTCTACAAACAGTGTATGGAGGATTCGGGGATATCAAAAGGTAACTAATATTCAAATATAATTTTATTTTTCAAATAATTATTGAAAACAAAAAATTGTTTATTTTTTTTCAGCCGACCTGTCCGATTTTATTGATCAAAAACCGGCACAAAATGAGAAAGCGAAATGTTTTCGAGCCTGTGTTCTCAAGGAGTGTAATATGGTGAGTAACAAGGGGTGCGGATTTATTTAAAGAATATTTTTGCAGGGCAGCCATAGGTGGGGATTTATCTGAGGCGTGAATTTATTAAAGAATATTTTTCAAGGGCCAACTGAGGCGTGGATTTATTAAAGAATATTTTTCAAGGGCCAACTGAGGCGTGGATTTATTAAAGAATATATTTTTCAAGGGCCAACTGAGGCGTGGATTTATTAAAGAATATTTTTCAAGGGCCAACTGAGGCGTGGATTTATTAAAGAATATTTTTCAAGGGCCAACTGAGGCGTGGATTTATTAAAGAATATTTTTCAAGGGCCAACTGAGGCGTGGATTTATTAAAGAATATTTTTTTCAAGGGCCAACTGAGGCGTGGATTTATTAAAGAATATTTTTCAAGGGCCAACTGAGGCGTGGATTTATTAAAGAATATTTTTCAAGGGCCAACTGAGAATTTTTATTAATAGAATATATTCAGGGCCAACTAGGCGTGGATTTATTGATATTTTTCAAGGGCCAACTGAAATGGCGTGGATTTATTACAATTTGATTTTTCAAGGGCCAACTGAGGCGTGGATTTATTAAAGAATATTTTTCAAGGGCCAGCTGAGGCGTGGATTTATTAAAGAAAATTTTTCAAGGGCCAACTTAGGCGTGGATTTATTAAAGAATATTTTTCAAGGGCCAACTGAGGCGTGGATTTATTAAAGAATTTTTTTCAAGGGCCAACTGAGGCGTGGATTTATTAAAGAATATTTTTCAAGGGCCAACTGAGGCGTGGATTTATTAAAGAATATTTTTCAAGGGCCAACTGAGGCGTGGATTTATTAAAGAATATTTTTCAAGGGCCAACTGAGGCGTGGATTTATTAAAGAATATTTTTCAAGGGCCAACTGAGGCGTGGATTTATTAAAGAATATTTTTCAAGGGCCAACTGAGGCGTGGATTAATTAAAGAATATTTTTCAAGGGCCAACTGAGGCGTGGATTTACTAAAGAATATTTTTCAAGGGCCAACTGAGGCGTGGATTTATGAAAGAATATTTTTCAAGGGCCAACTGAGGCGTGGATTTATTAAAGAATATTTTTCAAGGGCCAACTGAGGCGTGGATTTATTAAAGAATATTTTTCAAGGGCCAACTGAGGCGTGGATTTATTAAAGAATATTTTTCAAGGGCCAACTGAGGCGTGGATTTATTAAAGAATATTTTTCAAGGGCCAACTGAGGCGTGAAATTTATTAAAGAATATTTTTCAAGGGCCAACTGAGGCGTGGATTTATTAAAGAATATTTTTCAAGGGCCAACTGAGGCGTGGATTTATTAAAGAATATTTTTCAAGGGCCAACTGAGGCGTGGATTTATTAAAGAATATTTTTCAAGGGCCAACTGAGGCGTGGATTTATTAAAGAATATTTTTCAAGGGGCAACTGAGGCGTGGATTTATTAAAGAATATTTTTCAAGGGCCAACTGAGGCGTGGATTTATTAAAGAATATTTTCAAGGGCCAACTGAGGCGTGGATTTATTAAAGAATATTTTTCAAGGGCCAACTGAGGCGTGGATTTATTAAAGAATATTTTTTCAAGGGCCAACTGAGGCGTGGATTTATTAAAGAATATTTTTCAAGGGCCAACTGAGGCGTGGATTTATTAAAGAATATTTTTCAAGGGCCAACTGAGGCGTGGATTTATTAAAGAATATTTTTCAAGGGCCAACTGAGGCGTGGATTTATTAAAGAATATTTTTCAAGGGCCAACTGAGGCGTGGATTTATTAAAGAATATTTTTCAAGGGCCAACTGAGGCGTGGATTTATTAAAGAATATTTTTCAAGGGCCAACTGAGGCGTGGATTTATTAAAGAATATTTTTCAAGGGCCAACTGAGGCGTGGATTTATTAAAGAATATTTTTCAAGGGCCAACTGAGGCGTGGATTTATTAAAGAATATTTTTCAAGGGCCAACTGAGGCGTGGATTTATTAAAGAATATTTTTCAAGGGCCAACTGAGGCGTGGATTTATTAAAGAATATTTTTCAAGGGCCAACTGAGGCGTGGATTTATTAAAGAATATTTTTCAAGGGCCAACTGAGGCGTGGATTTATTAAAGAATATTTTTCAAGGGCCAACTGAGGCGTGGATTTATTAAAGAATATTTTTCAAGGGCCAACTGAGGCGTGGATTTATTAAAGAATATTTTTCAAGGGCCAACTGAGGCGTGGATTTATTAAAGAATATTTTTCAAGGGCCAACTGAGGCGTGGATTTATTAAAGAATATTTTTCAAGGGCCAACTGAGGCGTGGATTTATTAAAGAATATTTTTCAAGGGCCAACTGAGGCGTGGATTTATTAAAGAATATTTTTCAAGGGCCAACTGAGGCGTGGATTTATTAAAGAATATTTTTCAAGGGCCAACTGAGGCGTGGATTTATTAAAGAATATTTTTCAAGGGCCAACTGAGGCGTGGATTTATTAAAGAATATTTTTCAAGGGCCAACTGAGGCGTGGATTTATTAAAGAATATTTTTCAAGGGCCAACTGAGGCGTGAGGCGTGGATTTATTAAAGAATATTTTTCAAGGGCCAACTGAGGCGTGGATTTATTAAAGAATATTTTTCAAGGGCCAACTGAGGCGTGGATTTATTAAAGAATATTTTTCAAGGGCCAACTGAGGCGTGGATTTATTAAAGAATATTTTTCAAGGGCCAACTGAGGCGTGGATTTATTAAAGAATATTTTTCAAGGGCCAACTGAGGCGTGGATTTATTAAAGAATATTTTTCAAGGGCCAACTGAGGCGTGGATTTATTAAAGAATATTTTTCAAGGGCCAACTGAGGCGTGGATTTATTAAAGAATATTTTTCAAGGGCCAACTGAGGCGTGGATTTATTAAAGAATATTTTTCAAGGGCCAACTGAGGCGTGGATTTATTAAAGAATATTTTTCAAGGGCCAACTGAGGCGTGGATTTATTAAAGAATATTTTTCAAGGGCCAACTGAGGCGTGGATTTATTAAAGAATATTTTTCAAGGGCCAACTGAGGCGTGGATTTATTAAAGAATATTTTTCAAGGGCCAACTGAGGGCCAACTGAGGCGTGGATTTATTAAAGAATATTTTTCAAGGGCCAACTGAGGCGTGGATTTATTAAAGAATATTTTTCAAGGGCCAACTGAGGCGTGGATTTATTAAAGAATATTTTTCAAGGGCCAACTGAGGCGTGGATTTATTAAAGAATATTTTTCAAGGGCCAACTGAGGCGTGGATTTATTAAAGAATATTTTTCAAGGGCCAACTGAGGCGTGGATTTATTAAAGAATATTTTTCAAGGGCCAACTGAGGCGTGGATTTATTAAAGAATATTTTTCAAGGGCCAACTGAGGCGTGGATTTATTAAAGAATATTTTTCAAGGGCCAACTGAGGCGTGGATTTATTAAAGAATATTTTTCAAGGGCCAACTGAGGCGTGGATTTATTAAAGAATATTTTTCAAGGGCCAACTGAGGCGTGGATTTATTAAAGAATATTTTTCAAGGGCCAACTGAGGCGTGGATTTATTAAAGAATATTTTTCAAGGGCCAACTGGGCGTGGATTTATTAAAGAATATTTTTCAAGGGCCAACTGAGGCGTGGATTTATTAAAGAATATTTTTCAAGGGCCAACTGAGGCGTGGATTTATTAAAGAATATTTTTCAAGGGCCAACTGAGGCGTGGATTTATTAAAGAATATTTTTCAAGGGCCAACTGAGGCGTGGATTTATTAAAGAATATTTTTCAAGGGCCAACTGAGGCGTGGATTTATTAAAGAATATTTTTCAAGGGCCAACTGAGGCGTGGATTTATTAAAGAATATTTTTCAAGGGCCAACTGAGGCGTGGATTTATTAAAAATATTTTTCAAGGGCCAACTGAGGCGTGGATTTATTAAAGAATATTTTTCAAGGGCCAACTGAGGCGTGGATTTATTAAAGAATATTTTTCAAGGGCCAACTGAGGCGTGGATTTATTAAAAATATTTTTCAAGGGCCAACTGAGGCGTGGATTAATAAAAGAATATTTTTCAAGGGCCAACTGAGGCGTGGATTTATTAAAGAATATTTTTCAAGGGCCAACTGAGGCGTGGATTTATTAAAGAATATTTTTCAAGGGCCAACTGAGGCGTGGATTTATTAAAGAATATTTTTCAAGGGCCAACTGAGGCGTGGATTTATTAAAGAATATTTTTCAAGGGCCAACTGAGGCGTGGATTTATTAAAGAATATTTTTCAAGGGCCAACTGAGGCGTGGATTTATTAAAGAATATTTTTCAAGGGCCAACTGAGGCGTGGATTTATTAAAGAATATTTTTCAAGGGCCAACTGAGGCGTGGATTTATTAAAGAATATTTTTCAAGGGCCAACTGAGGCGTGGATTTATTAAAGAATATTTTTCAAGGGCCAACTGAGGCGTGGATTTATTAAAGAATATTTTTCAAGGGCCAACTGAGGCGTGGATTTATTAAAGAATATTTTTCAAGGGCCAACTGAGGCGTGGATTTATTAAAGAATATTTTTCAAGGGCCAACTGAGGCGTGGATTTATTAAAGAATAGGTTTTCGAGGGCCATCTGAGGAGTGGATTTATTAAAGATTTATTAAAGAATATTTTTAAAGGGCCAACTGAGGCGTGGATTTATAAAAGAATATTTTTCAAGGGCCAAACTGAGGCGTGGATTTATTAAAGATTATTTTTCAAGGGCCAACTGAGGCGTGGATTTATTAAAGAATATTTTTCAAGGGCCAACTGAGGCGTGGATTTATTAAAGAATATTTTTCAAGGGCCAACTGAGGCGTGGATTTATTAAAGATATTTTTAATTCCAACATGAGGCGTGGATTATTTTTTTAAGGGCCAAGTAGGCGTGGATTTATTAAAGAATATTTTTCAAGGGCCAACTGAGGCGTGGATTTATTAAAGAATATTTTTCAAGGGCCAACTGAGGCGTGGATTTATTAAAGAATATTTTTCAAGGGCCAACTGAGGCGTGGATTTATTAAAGAATATTTTTCAAGGGCCAACTGAGGCGTGGATTTATTAAAGAATATTTTTCAAGGGCCAACTGAGGCGTGGATTTATTAAAGAATATTTTTCAAGGGCCAACTGAGGCGTGGATTTATTAAAGAATATTTTTCAAGGGCCAACTGAGGTGGATTTATTAAAAAATAAAATTGCGATTTATTAAAGAATATTTTTCAAGGGCCAACTGAGGCGTGGTATTAAAGAATATTTTTCAAGGGCCAAAAGAGGCGGGGATTTATTAAAGAATATTTTTCAAGGGCCAACTGAGGCGTGGATTTATTAAAGAATATTTTTCAAGGGCCAACTGAGGCGTGGATTTATTAAAGAATATTTTTCAAGGGCCAACTGAGGCGTGGATTTATTAAAGAATATTTTTCAAGGGCCAACTGAGGCGTGGATTTATTAAAGAATATTTTTCAAGGGCCAACTGAGGCGTGGATTTATTAAAGAATATTTTTCAAGGGCCAACTGAGGCGTGGATTTATTAAAGAATATTTTTCAAGGGCCAACTGAGGCGTGGATTTATTAAAGAATATTTTTCAAGGGCCAACTGAGGCGTGGATTTATTAAAGAATATTTTTCAAGGGCCAACTGAGGCGTGGATTTATTAAAGAATATTTTTCAAGGGCCAACTGAGGCGTGGATTTATTAAAGAATATTTTTCAAGGGCCAACTGAGGCGTGGATTTATTAAAGAATATTTTTCAAGGGCCAACTGAGGCGTGGATTTATTAAAGAATATTTTTCAAGGGCCAACTGAGGCGTGGATTTATTAAAGAATATTTTTCAAGGGCCAACTGAGGCGTGGATTTATTAAAGAATATTTTTTTCAAGGGACCACCTGAGGCGTGGATTTATTAAAGAATATTTTTTCAAGGGCCAACTGAGGCGTGGATTTATTAAAGAATATTTTTCAAGGGCCAACTGAGGCGTGGATTTATTAAAGAATATTTTTCAAGGGCCAACTGAGGCGTGGATTTATTAAAGAATATTTTTCAAGGGCCAACTGAGGCGTGGATTTATTAAAGAATATTTTTCAAGGGACAACTGAGGCGTGGATTTATTAAAGAATATTTTTCAAGGGCCAACTGAGGCGTGGATTTATTAAAGAATATTTTTCAAGGGCCAACTGAGGCGTGGATTTATTAAAGAATATTTTTCAAGGGCCAACTGAGGCGTGGATTTATTAAAGAATATTTTTCAAGGGCCAACTGAGGCGTGGATTTATTAAAGAATATTTTTCAAGGGCCAACTGAGGCGTGGATTTATTAAAGAATATTTTTCAAGGGCCAACTGAGGCGTGGATTTATTAAAGAATATTTTTCAAGGGCCAACTGAGGCGTGGATTTATTAAAGAATATTTTTCAAGGGCCAACTGAGGCGTGGATTTATTAAAGAATATTTTTCAAGGGCCAACTGAGGCGTGGATTTATTAAAGAATATTTTTCAAGGGCCAACTGAGGCGTGGATTTATTAAAGAATATTTTTCAAGGGCCAACTGAGGCGTGGATTTATTAAAGAATATTTTTCAAGGGCCAACTGAGGCGTGGATTTATTAAAGAATATTTTTCAAGGGCCAACTGAGGCGTGGATTTATTAAAGAATATTTTTCAAGGGCCAACTGAGGCGTGGATTTATTAAAGAATATTTTTCAAGGGCCGCCTGAGGCGTGGATTTATTAAAGAATATTTTTCAAGGGCCAACTGAGGCGTGGATTTATTAAAGAATATTTTTCAAGGGCCAACAGAGGCGTGGATTTATTAAAGAATATTTTTCAAGGGCCAACTGAGGCGTGGATTTATTAAAGAATATTTTTCAAGGGCCACTGAGGCGTGGATTTATTAAAGAATATTTTTTCAAGGGCCAACTGAGGCGTGGATTTATTAAAGAATATTTTTCAAGGGCCAACTGAGGCGTGGATTTATTAAAGAATTTTTTTCAAGGGCCAACTGAGGCGTGGATTTATTAAAGAATATTTTTCAAGGGCCAACTGAGGCGTGGATTTATTAAAGAATATTTTTCAAGGGCCAACTGAGGCGTGGATTTATTAAAGAATATTTTTCAAGGGCCAACTGAGGCGTGGATTTATTAAAGAATATTTTTCAAGGGCCAACTGAGGCGTGGATTTATTAAAGAATATTTTTCAAGGGCCAACTGAGGCGTGGATTTATTAAAGAATATTTTTCAAGGGCCAACTGAGGCGTGGATTTATTAAAGAATATTTTTCAAGGGCCAACTGAGGCGTGGATTTATTAAAGAATATTTTTTCAAGGGCCAACTGGATTTTTCAAGGGCCAACTGGATTTACTAAAGAATATTTTTCAAGGGCCAACTTAGGCGTTGATTTATTAAAGAATATTTTTCAAGGGCCAAAAAGGCGTGGATTTATTAAAGAATATTTTTCAAGGGCCAACTGAGGCGTGGATTTATTAAAGAATATTTTTCAAGGGCCAACTGAATCGTGGATTTATTACAAACAATTTTCAATAAACTAGGCGTGGATTTATTTAACAATATTAAAAAAAAAAGGGCCAACAAGGCGTGGATTTATTAAAGAATATTTTTCAAGGGCCAACTGAGGCGTGGATTTATCAAAGAATATTTTTCAAGGGCCCTGAGGCGTGGATTTATTAAATAATATTTTTCAAGGGCCAACTGAGGCGTGGATTTATTAAAGAATATTTTTCAAGGGCCAACTGAGGCGTGGATTTATTAAAGAATATTTTTCAAGGGCCAACTGAGGCGTGGATTTATTAAAGAATATTTTTCAAGGGCCAACTGAGGCGTGGATTTATTAAAGAATATTTTTCAAGGGCCAACTGAGGTGTGGATTTATTAAAGAATATTTTTCAAGGGCCAACTGAGGCGTGGATTTATTAAAGAATATTTTTTAAGGGCCAACTGAGGCGTGGATTTATTAAAGAATATTTTTCAAGGGCCAACTGAGGCGTGGATTTATTAAAGAATATTTTTCAAGGGCCAACTGAGAAATGTTTTCGGGATGTGTATTAAAGAATATTTTTCAAGGGCCAACTGAGGCGTGGATTAAAAAATATTAATAAATTATTTTTCAAGGGCCAACTGAGGCGTGGATTTATTAAAGAATATTTTTCAAGGGCCAACTGAGGCGTGGATTTATTAAAGAATATTTTTCAAGGGCCAACTGAGGCGTGGATTTATTAAAGAATATTTTTCAAGGGTAAACTGAGGCGTGGATTTATTAAAGAATATTTTTCAAGGGCCAACTGTGGTTTGGATTTATTAAAGAATATTTTTCAAGGGCCAACTGAGGCGTGGATTTATTAAAGAATATTTTTCAAGGGCCACTGAAACTTTATCATAAAAATATTTTTCAAGGGCCAACTAAAGGCGTGGATTTATTAAAGAATATTTTTCAAGGGCCAACTGAGGCGTGGATTTATTAAAGAATATTTTTCAAGGGCCAACTGAGGCGTGGATTTATTAAAGAATATTTTTCAAGGGCCAACTGAGGCGTGAATTTATTAAAGAATATTTTTCAAGGGCCAACTGAGGCGTGGATTTATTAAAGAATATTTTTCAAGGGCCAACTGAGGCGTGGATTTATTAAAGAATATTTTTCAAGGGCCAACTGAGGCGTGGATTTATTAAAGAATATTTTTCCAGGGCCAACTGAGGCGTGGATAATAAAATAAAATAAAACAAGGGCCAAATGAGGCGTGGAGTTATAAAAGAATATTTATTCCGAACAGTCTTAGGCGTGGAGTTATAAAAGAATATTTATTCCGAACAGCCTTAGGCGTGGAGTTATAAAAGAATATTTATTCCGAACAGCCTTAGGCGTGGAGTTATAAAAGAATATTTATTCCGAACAGCCTTAGGCGTGGAGTTATAAAAGAATATTTATTCCGAACAGCCTTAGGCGTGGAGTTATAAAAGAATATTTATTCCGAACAGCCTTAGGCGTGGAGTTATAAAAGAATATTTATTCCGAACAGCCTTAGGCGTGGAGTTATAAAAGAATATTTATTCCGAACAGCCTTAGGCGTGGAGTTATAAAAGAATATTTATTCCGAACAGCCTTAGGCGTGGAGTTATAAAAGAATATTTATTCCGAACAGCCTTAGGCGTGGAGTTATAAAAGAATATTTATTCCGAACAGCCTTAGGCGTGGAGTTATAAAAGAATATTTATTCCGAACAGCCTTAGGCGTGGAGTTATAAAAGAATATTTATTCCGAACAGCCTTAGGCGTGGAGTTATAAAAGAATATTTATTCCGAACAGCCTTAGGCGTGGAGTTATAAAAGAATATTTATTCCGAACAGCCTTAGGCGTGGGGATTTGTTATCGAAGTTTTGTTTTTTGAAATATTTAGTAATTTTTTCAATATGAATCATTAGTAATATTCGAGACTCCAGAATTTTTAGTTTCAATTTAATATATTCACCACTATAGGACGAAGGGTATATTGATCCATTGGCTGTACAATTTATAAGGCAATCTTAGGCATGGATTTATTGAATAGTATTTTTTCAGGGCAGCCTGAGGCGTGGATTTAGTAAAGAAAAAAATTCAGGGGACTCTGACGTGTGGATTTATTAAAAAATATTTTTTCAGGACAGCCAGAGGTATGGATTTATTAAAGAATATTTTTCAGAGGACTCTGAAACGTAGATTTATTAAAGAATTTTTTTTAGGGTAGGCTGGAGGCGTGCATCTTTTTAAAGAACATTTTTTCAGGACAGTCTCAGGTGTGTATCTTTTTAAAGAATATTTTTTCAGGATGGCTTGAGGCGTGCATCTTATTAAAGAATATTTTTTAAGGTAGCCTGAGGCCTGTATCTTTTTAAAGAACATTTTTTTCAGGACAGTCTGAGTTGTGTATCTTTTGAAAGAATATTTTTTCTGACAGCCACAGGTGTGTTTCTTTTTAAAAAAATATTTTTTTTTTCAGGGCAGCCTGAGGCTTGTATGTTTTTAAAGGATCTTTATAGGACAGCCTAAGGCGTGTATGTTTTTAAGGTATATTTTTCAGGGCAGCCTGAGGCGTGTATCTTTTAAAAGAATATTTTTTCAGGATTTTCTTTTTTAAAGAATGATTTTTCAGGACATCCGTAAAAGAAAATTTGTCTATATATAATTTCTATACCTCCTATCCCGTCTTAGTGTGCACCTTTTTAATGTCACTCTCTGTATACATACATTGCCTTAATTCACACTTTTTGATGTGATTTTGATGAAATATGCTATTGCTCTAGAATTTTAATAAACGAATCCCAATATTTATTAGATTTATTTGCAATTAGAAGACATTATTCGAATATAAATGGATTTTTTTTTAAATGTGCGTTTATTCGAAATACGGTTTTAAGCTCATAAGGAATTTTTGGCCATAATTTGTTTATATATGAGTATTATAACCTAAAATTGCCTTCAGTTCGTGTTTAAATTCAAAAAGTAAACCATGAAATCGATCGGAATTTTGCTAATAATTGTTGTTGTTGGCTGTTATGGCCTTGTAAGTTCATTTTTTTGGGATAATCAGGATAATAAATTAAATGCAAGTGTTTTATTTTAGATTGATGTTTGCCCTGGCGGTGATATTAAGAAAATATTTGCCGATTGTCTGCAGGAATATGGTGGAGATAAGGGTAAGTGGAAATTTTTTTAGTCATTGAAAAACCATTTTTGGGAAAGGGGGAATAGTCGGCAAACAGAAAGCCCATTGGATTAGGAGAGCAGTGTTGCGAAGGGGATATACTTCCAGAGAAGATAAGGCACATATATCTTTGAAAGGCAGGCTCCTCAGAGTTTTTTTATTATTCATGAAGAAATTAGTAATATTCGAGACATCGGATTTTTGTCCTAGCTGTGATATAAAGGAAATATTTGCGGAATTTGGCAGGAATATGGCGGAGATAAGTGTAAGTAGAATTTTGTTTTCGGGAAAGGGGGAATAATCGGCAAACAGAAAGGGCCTTGGGTTAGGAGAGCTGTATTTCGATGAGGATATGTACTTTCGTGGATCATATAAGGCACATATATCTTAAAACGGTAGGTTGCCAGTTAGTTTTTTATTATTCAGGATGACAATTAGTAATATTCGAGACACCGGATGTTTGTCCAAGGTTGCCAATTTATTTTGTTTTTTTATTATTCAAGACGACAATTAGTAATATTCGAGACACCAGAGTTTTTAGGAAATATTCCTGAATTGTCTGCAAGAACAGGACGGAGATAAGGCTTAGTAGGTTTTTAGTTATCATCCCTAACAAAGAAACCAGTGAGCGGAGCAGGTTTACCCTACACAACTACCACAGAACTCTATCTTTTTGCGAATTTTTATTTGCAATGCAATTTAAAACCACTGACATATTTTGCGAATATTACAAATATTCAGTACAGCCCTTCTAATTACTTTTCCATATTCCCTTCACCGTGGGTTGTGTTGTATGTTCGGTTTATAATTGTAGCCTATAGATTGAATCGAAAAAAAAAAACACAAAAAATAAGTTTTCGGTCCACTTCATCCCAAAATTATTATCTGATCATCACCGAAAATTATAGGCGTTGTCCATGACCATAACTGGAACCTCATGAAACATTTCAAAGCGATCCGCGCTATATTTCCACCCTCTAATTTGATAATGGTTTATAAAATAATATCTGAATACGTAAGCACCTGCAAATATTTACGTACAACTCCCACATCCGAGTATAATATATATAATTGGTATCAATTTAAAGGTCAATCACTCGTCTTGGATATACTATCAACTTCTCGGCTCTATGTCCTTCACGAGCAAATATATAAGCTGTAGAATACAAAATTAGTCATTTTTCACACAAAAGTCATGGTCCATTTGATCCGCTAAATATTGACCGATCTTTATTAAAACAGACATGCTTATTATTTGGCCCAATTCCCTTCTCCATGTAAAAATTCGAGATGTTTGGGCCATAATTGCGGCCTCTGGAGCGATCAGAAAAACCGACAAAAATGAAGTATTTGATCCATTTCATCGACTAAATATTTACCGATCTTTACCAAAAACAATAGGGGTCTACATGCAAAATTTCGTGAAAATTGGTCCATAACTGTGGCCTGTATGGTGTTTACAATTTATAATGGGCAGACGGACGGACACACATGTCAAGATCGACTCAGCTAGTCGAGATATGACGATCGGTATACTTAAAGGTGGGTCTATGACCAATATTTCGCGGTGTTACAAACTCTTGGGGCTGCACAAAGCTATAATACCCTGACAACATAGTTGTGTAGGGTATAAAAAGGGAATAGACTTCAAACATAAACTTCTTGGATTAGGAGGATATGTTTTTCGATGAGAATATGTACTTCGAAGAAGATAAGGTACATATTTGTATCTTAGAGTGGCAGGTTAGTCGGAGTTTTTTTATTATCCCTGATGAAATTAGTAATATTCGAGATACCGGAGTTTTTGTTTCGATTTATTGGTCTATAGGTCAAAGGGTATATTGAACCGTTTTCTCAACTGAAAAACTAGGGATCTGTTCTAGGTTACGCGGATATTCTCCGCGGAGTGATAGCACTTCTGTATTGTTTGTGGTGCATTTACACACTAATTTATTAATATAAAAAGTGTTTCTTAAGAACTAAATATTACAATCTGACTTAACCTATCTTAGACTAATGTGTAAAAGAGAGAGAGAGAGAGTGCAAGCACATGTGGCAAGCATGCTTATCAGTCTGTAGTGAAGATCACTCCCCGTAATCTCACTCAAACATACCACATGTGGCAATAGAAAACTCCAATCTTATTATTGCGTACAAACATTTAACCAAAATAATCTCTTATCTCAAGTGGACTGTAGACAAAAATAGATCCCTGTTTAACTAAATATTCTCTCTTCTACACAAGAGACCCACAGCAAGACGTTCACTATTTTTATTATTTAAAAACCATGTTCGCTACGTGAACACCAACTAAAATGGCTGTACTTTAAAGGTTCACTTTTAAGTGGTTTGTTATCGTTTTATATTCGTACCCTGCACTTATTTTGGGAACTTGTGCGGTTATTGGATTGATCATTAGTAATATTCGATCGCAGATTTTTTATACGATGTTTTGTTTCTTATTCAAGACTTTTGACATGTATTTTTTTTAGTATTGTAGGGCAGCATTAGTAATATTCGAGACACCGGAATTTTTAGTTTTCAGTTATCGTATTCACCACTATAGGACGAAGAGTTTTCCTTTCCAACCGAAAGGACTATACACAATTTAAGTTGCGTGTTCTCTCGGCTTCGTTTCGTATTCAAGACGTCACTAGTAATATTCGACCTCAGGTTTTGGCTTTAGATTTTTTATTATTCAAGGCGACATTAGTAATGATCCAGACATCGGTGTTTTGAACTATTATATTCAGCATTATAGGATATTTAGTATTCAGGGCAGCATTAGAAATATTCGAGACACCGGTTTTTTTAGTTTTGAATGATCATATTCACCACAATTTATGTTGCGTGTTCTCTATATTCAGATTTTTTATTATTCAAAACACAATAGGACGGAGATTTTAGCTATTACATTCAGGTATAGAATTGTATTACGTTTTTCAACTTTGTTTATGATTTTTAAATGGCAGGATTTTTTTGTTTCAAACTATTACTGCACTGGAAAATTTTCTGATTTTTTAATGTCAAATGTGTCCATATTACTGCACTGGCAATTTTCGGTATTGAACTTGTTTAAAGAATAGATTGTAACTTGTTATTCGATTGGGTATATGATCCTCTGTCATCCAATTTTCAATAAAGATTCAATTTTTGACGTAAATCCTATATTTTGCAGGGTCCAATATAAGATGAGATCCATCTGTAAAGCTGTAAACAATATTCAATAGATTAGTAATATTCGTTTTCGAATATTTCTATTTTTTTATTTTATTTTTTGGGATTTTTTTTAAATTTAGCCCTTTTAACCGATTGGATTGCCTTCAAGAAGGCTCAGGATGACAAGAGCAAATGTTTTCGCACCTGTGCCATGAAGAACTGTGGTTGGGTAAGTTTGAAAAAATTCAGATTTCGGATTTCTCTCCATAACTTTAATTTTATATTTGATTAATTTGTTTCCAGTTCGATTCCAATGGAAAATTTACACCCGAGGTTCCTCAACGTGCTGCCTATGTGTTATTTGGGGGCGATGAAAGTAATGTACCTCTAATTGCGGAAACTGGTAAAAGATGCTTGAGTTCTTTACAATATGATGAGAAAAATATGTAAGTTCTTTAGGGTCTCGTTCGAATTATTTTTTTAAATACAAATGCCTTTATTATGATTTCAGCTGCAACAGCGGTGAAAATTGGTCGCGTTGCCTACTGGGACACTGTAAAAATTGTAGTTTGGCTGTGTTGGCGACACTACTTTAATTTGGAGAGGTTATTGCAATTTTTTTTGTTAAATTTTTGATGGAATAAATAAATAAGAAATAAAATATGTGGGTTTAATTTTTAAGAAAATCGAATCTCTATAGACGATTAGAAGCAGGAGATTCTGCCTATAGATTTTTTTTAAATACTAGGTAGTTTCTATGGACTTTCAGAAGGCCAGGGAGTGCCTAACAGAAGGAGTGATTATTTATAGATTACCTGTAGGCTTTTTGGGTTTTTTTATATATGGGTTTTTTTATATCTAGGCTCGAGGATAGATAGTATCTATGGACTTTCAGAAGGCCAGTGAGTGTCTAGAAGAAGCATTGATTCCCTTTAGACAAGTTGTAGGTAAATAATTTCTTTAGGCGATCTGAAAAAAAAATCAATAGCCAAGCTGAAGGCCAGAAAGTCTCAATAGATGGATAAATAGAAGGCTAGTAGCCGATCAGAAGCCATGAATTTATATACAGGCTGAATGTTAGGATGGCCAGCTCTTTACAGACGAGCCAGGCAGGAACTGAGAGTTTCTATAGGCGATCTAATGGCCAAGGAGAATATATGAGCTGAAGACAATGACGCCTCTCTATAGGCGAATAGAATCAGACAGTCTCTAACGACGAGGTTAATGCAGTCTCTATGTAGAGGAGCTGAAGGCCAATAAGTCTATAAAGCTAAAGTGTGAGAACTAAAACGAAGATTAAATATGCGATCTGAAGTCCAAGTATTGAGTGGGTCAGAGAGTGTTTGTGATATTGAAGAACAACCTGAATGTTCGAATCAATTCTGATTTTATTTGGTAATATTTTTTTCTTAAGATTTTTTTAAATTCACTAATTCACTGAAAGTCAGGGAGTCTCTATAGACGAGCTGAATGTCAGGGAGTCTGTATAGACGAGCTGATGGTCAAGGAGACGTGCAGGCAGTTCCCATAAGTCTTTAATGGCCAACTGAAGTCCAAGGAGCCTCTATAGATGAAATGAGGCCTGATTGTCTCCAAAGGTGAGCTGTAGTATAGATATATATAAGCCGATGAGCTGCAGCGAACGGTGGGCCGAATGTTAGGACGGCCAGCTCTTTACAGACGAGCCAGGCAGGAACTGAGAGCCTCTATAGGCGATCTGATGGCCAAGGAGAATATATGAACTGAAGGCAATGAAGTCTCTCTATAAACGAATAGAATCAGAAAGTCTCTAACGACGAGGTGAATGCAGTCTCTATATAGAGCAGCTGAAGGCCAAGAAGTCTATATAGCTAAAGCGTGAGAACTAAAACAAAGAGTATATATTCGATCTGAAGTCCAAGGATTGGGTGGGTCAGGAAGTGTTTGTGATATTAAAGAACAACCTGTTAATATATTTTTTTCTTAAGAATTAATTAAATTCACTATAGCCGTGCTGATGGTCAGGAAGACTCTATAGACAAGCTGAAAGTCAGGGTATCTCTATAGACTGAAGCTGAAGGTCAGGGAGTCTATATAGCCGAGCTGATGGTCAAGGAGACGTGCAGACAGTTCTCATAAGTCTTTAATGGCCAATTGAAGCCCAAGGAGCCTCCATAGATGAAATGAGGCCTGATTGCCTCCCAAGGTGAGCTGAAGCATGGAGTCTCTATATGCGAACGGTGTGCCCATGTGGGTATAAAATACATCAGAAAATTGTCGGCCTTTTTTGAGTAGAAGATGTGTTTGAGTTCTGGAAGTAAAAGTAGAAACAAAACGAAAAAGGCTATTGTCTTTAAAATGTGTCCATATTAAGGTCTTTCCCATTCTAGGTATTTTCATTTGGGTATAGTAATATGTAAGGTCCTTCGATTTTAGGTATTTTCATTTGGATATAGTAATATTCGGATCTCCGGATGTTTTTATAAGTTTTATTTTTTTTTTGTTCCGATTCCAGAAATTGTACCTCCTGCCAGGCAGAAACTGGGAGTCTCTATAGGCGATCTGGTGGCCAAGGAGTAATTTTAATTTTAAACTGTGTCCATATTAAGGTCCTTCCATTGTAGGTATTTCCATTTGGATATAGTAATATTCGGATCATCCTGAAATAAAAAAATATAAATTAGCAAAAATTGGGAATTATATTTTACTTACCCGGAATATAGACAAATTGCTTTGATAAAGACATGGTTAAAAGTTCTGAAATATCAATGAGTGATGATGTGAATTGAATGGATCCAAGTCCTGCAATTAAAATTGTGATGAAAATTCACATTTTAAGATTGGATTTTTTTCAAATGAATTTTTCAATGTCTCAACATAGGCGTGGATTTTTTAAAATTAATTTTTCAATGTCGTTGAAAATATTCTATTTAGGTCACAACAACAAATTAGACTTTGTAATGATCTCGAAAATCTAGAATATATTAAATAATTTGTTTTATAGATCACCTCACCATTTAAGGTATTTATTTATTAAAATATATGCAAACGTCACAATTATTATTAAATAATTGTATGAATAATTACATGCCAGCTGACAGAACCTGTTATATTTTACTTAGGCCGCACACCTTTATAAACCTACAACGGCACTTAAGATTGCGAACAGTTGTAATTCGCAGTTTAAACGTCGCGCAATGAAGACAATCGGAATTTTCTTGTTAATTGTTGTTGGCTGTTATGGCCTGGTAAGTTTCTATTTGAGGGATTTGTTTAATGGACAAATTTTGAATTATTTTACTTTTTTTTCTTCAAATTCCAGATCGATGTGTGCCCAGGATCGGATATGAAGAAGGTATTTGCCGATTGCCTTAAGGAATATGGTGGAGATAAGGGTGAGTATATTTGCCGAGTCGTGGATTTTTTTTAAATAATATTTTTTCATAGTAATATTCGAGACCGCCAGATTTTTTCAATTTTCCATAGATCTACAAGGCGTAGATTTTTTAAATATTAATATTCCATAGATCTACAAGGCGTGGATTTTTTAAATATTAATTTTCCATAGATCTACAAGGCGTGGATTTTTTAAATATTAATTTTCCATAGATCTATAAGGCGTAGATTTTTTTAAATGTTAATTCTCCATAGATCTACAATGCGTGGATTTTTTTTAATATTAATTTTCCATAGATCTACAAGGCGTGGATTTTTTAAATATGAATTTTCCATAGATCTACAAGTCGTGGATTTTTTTAATATTAATTTACCATAGATCTACAAGGCGTGGATTTTTTAAATATTAATTTTCCATAGATCTACAAGGCGTGGATTTTTTAAATATTAATTTTCCATAGATCTACAAGGCGTGGATTTTTTAAATATTAATTTTCCATAGATCTACAAGGCGTGGATTTTTTAAATATTAATTTTCCATAGATCTACAAGGCGTGGATTTTTTAAATATTAATTTTCCATAGATCTACAAGGCGTGGATTTTTTAAATATTAATTTTCCATAGATCTACACGGCGTGGATTTTTTAAATATTAATTTTCCATAGATCTACAAGGCGTGGATTTTTTAAATATTAATTTTCCATAGATCTACAAGGCGTGGATTTTTTAAATATTAATTTTCCATAGATCTACAAGGCGTGGATTTTTTAAATATTAATTTTCCATAGATCCACAAGGCGTGGATTTTTTAAATATTAATTTTCCATAGATCCACAAGGCGTGGATTTTTTAAATATTAATTTTCCATAGATCCACAAGGCGTGGATTTTTTAAATATTAATTTTCCATAGATCTACAAGGCGTGGATTTTTTTAAATATTAATTTTCCATTGACCGACAAGGCGTGGATTTTTTAAATATTAATTTTCCATTGACCGACAAGGCGTGGGTTTTTTAAATATTAATTTTCCATTGACCGACAAGGCGTGGATTTTTTAAATATTAATTTTCCATAGACCGACAAGGCGTGGATTTTTTAAATATTAATATTCCATAGATCTACAAGGCGTGGATTTTTTAAATATTAATTTTCCATAGACCTACAAAGTTTCATGTTGCATTTTAGTATTTAGTAATATTCGAGACCGCCAGATAAATTATCATAGATAACACAGGATTTTTATCTCCTCATAGCTCCTCTTTTCTCTCCTGAATACTTCTTCCGCCAAAGCATTGCCAGGCGTGTAGATGATTGATCTAATTTGCCATTGGATTTTTTAAAATATTAATTTTCCAATCTTGATCGATTAGTCCTTGTATCAGTTAAGTAGATGATTTGTGTGCTATGGTCCGCCCTAGCTGAAGGGGGCTGCCATCTATCGTTGCGTAGACGAAATACCTCCTTGAATTTTGCGCTATGTTTGATGTCCTCGCTTACTTAGAGTTGCAATTTTTATATATAAAAATTTACATTGCATTTTAGTGTTTAGTAATATTCGAGACCTCCAGAAAAATTATCAGAGATAATACACGATTTTTATCTCCTAATATACTCCTCCTTTTTCTCCTGAATACTTCTAAATAAGCGAGGTCATTAAACATAGCGCAAATTTCAATGAGGAATTTCTTCTAGGCAACGATAGATGAATGGGGCTGCCATCTATCGTTGCCTATAAGAAATACCTCCTTGAAATTTGTGCTATGTTTGATGTCCTCGCTTACTTAGAAGTAGATGAATGGGGCTGCCATCTATCGTTGCCTAGAAAAAATATCTCCTTGAAATTTGTCTTCGCTTAGTTAGAGTTGAAATTTTTATTTATATTTTTTAATTTTTTAGGGATCTAAAAAATATTTTTTAAATTTATTTTGAGACGCGAGAAGATATTTTGTCCTCTATTTGTGGGGAACCTTTTCATTTTAGTACAAATATATTCGTATTTCGATTTTTGCAGGATTTTTCCAAGAGATTTTACAATTAGCCAGATTATTCCTTTAATTACCTGATATATTCCACATGTTGGATCCATAGCCACTTGAATCGAAAATTTCTATTTAATTTCTGTGTCTTATTTTCTATTTCTAGCTCTTCTGACGGATTGGATTGCCCACAAGGAAGCTGTTGATCAAAAAGGCAAGTGCTTCCGTACCTGTACTATGAGGGATTGCGGTTGGGTAAGTATTTTGATATTAACTGTTTTTTTTTTTTTTTGGAGGGAAGTCAGATTCGCGAATTTGGAGGCGACTTCAGAGTGACAAAGGGAAGTCTGGTTCGCGAATTGGGAGGAGACTTCAGAGTTTTTCGAAACAAAGGCCTTATTCCTCAAGCGATATTTTTTAATCGCACGGTGAATCAATTTCTCTATCACCGCTTTCCTTATGTAAATTCTATTTTGGCGGTTGGATAAGTTTTTTTAGTACAAACTGACTTCTTTTGAGAGGGAAGTCTGATTCCCAAATTGGGTGGAAACTTCAGAGTTATTCGAAACAAAGGCATATTTTTAAATTTTAAATCCATTTCTCTATGAAATCTTCCTTTCTGTAAATTCTATTTTTTTCCTCAAGCCTTCCTCGTTATCTCATTAACTCCGCAACTCTCTAAGTTTTTTTCTGAATCGATTATAGTACCCATAAATCAAAGTTATACCGGCAGTTCCATACTTTTGGAAGTCACCCTTTCAAAGTGTTTTTTCTGGATTTTTGTCTTAATTTATTATTCATTGCCTTACCTAGTACTTTCCTTGATGACCCTCTTCCTCTGTAAATTAAATTTCTTTACTTTCCTTAACTTTATTTTCAGTTCGATGAAAATGCCAAACTTACCGAAGAAGTTCCCTTGAGGGCTGCCTATGTTTTATATGGTGGTGATGAAAGTAAAATCCCAAAAATCTTAGCAGCCGGCAAGAAATGTCTGGCCACCATGGAATATGATGAGAAGGATATGTAAGTTCTGTCACAGATAAAGGAAGTGGTTCCAATTTTGAGTGATGTGTATACATTTATTTTTCAGCTGCAACAGCGGTGAAAACTGGTCCAGATGTGTGCTGGGAACCTGCAAGGATTGCGGCTTGGATTTGGGTGCTGCTTTAAAGAATTGAAGGCTACAGTGAAGATGAGTTTTTATTGTTTTTTTTGTTAAAACTTGTGAAGGAAATATTTCCAGATAATAAAATAGTCGGGATCAATGTCTCCATATTCGCAGATACATTTTGTGAACTGATAATATAACTGAAGATGATAGGAAGAGATGATAGGTTATCACAGAATAAAATTTGTATTTATGCTTTGGCAACCCTGTTCGTACATTCCAACTTCATGTTCGAAAAAGATTGATTGAGTTTAGAAGCCATATTTGTTCCTCTCCACCTTACCTTATCGCCCCTTATCTCAGTTGCCTTTTTTCTGGATACTTTCGATTTTGATTCATGGCAAAGTAATTCGAGGTCAACGTGTTTTTAGGTAGATTATTCGTGTTCTATAGTCTGCCCTAGCTTAATGGGTCTGCTATCTATCGTTGCCTAGAAAAAATACCTCCTTTAAATTTGCGCTTTGTTTGGGGTCCTTGCTTACATAGAGTTGTAATTATTTTCCTCTTGGTAGCGCTAGCTCCTGCCTTGCGTTCGAAAAAGATTGATTGAGTTCCTACATTCGGACGTAGAATATATTAACCAACTTTATCTCAGTTTTTTTCTGGATATATTCGGTTTTGGTTCCTCTCCTGACAAAATATATTGTTTAATAGTAATATTCGAGATCAACGGATTTTATATTATGCCCCTAGAAAAAAAGTAGTTATATTTTTTTTAAACTTCAACCTATGTATACTCCTTAACATTCTTCTATGGAATTGCAGCTATGATTTAAAATCGGAATTCCCAAAATTCCCTGGAAATTCCGAGCGAACATGTTCAAAGCAGCCATTCTGCGAAGAGTAACGATCGGTATTAGATCCGGTTCTTTCATTCATCTAGATCACTGCTTCTGAACTTATTTCGATTCTTCAATAGTAGCTAGATTTCCAAATGAGGAATTCAATTTATCGAGACTTCTTTAAAGTTTTTGAAATCGTATACCTTATATAATTTTAAAGCTGCTTTCCTTTCCCATCTTCTCCTTACTGGTCGTTGACGGGGTTACAAAGGTAGGATCACCTTCTACTTCAAGGCAGTTTTTGTAATTCCTACATTTAGTGGGTCGTAGAGAATTCTAAGCACTTGAGTATTATTCTCCTACTTTTGAATTGCTTATTGTAATTTTTTTCATAGTAATATTCGAGACCCGAATGTTTTAAATTACTCTTTTTTTTGGTCCTGACTTCAAGGCTGACACCTGAAATTTAACGGAAGAACTCTGCGTTGTATGTACAGTCTACCAAATATAGGTCCTTGAATAAATATTTTTAAAAAATCCACGCCTTATGTAGGTCTTTGAAAAAAATATTTTTAAAAATCCAAGGCTCTTTTAGGTCATGAAAAAATATTTTTAAAAAATCCACGCCTTATGTAGGTCTTTGAAAAAAATATTTTTAAAAATCCAAGGCTCTTTTAGGTCATGAAAAAATATTTTAAAAAAATCCACGCCTTATGTAGGTCTTTGAAAAAAATAATTTTAAAAATCCAAGCCTCTTTTAGGCCTTGAAAAAATATTTTAAAAAAAATCCACGTCTTGCCTTAGTCCGTTAACGCCTTGCCTTGAAAAAATATTAAAAAAATCAACGCCTTTGATGAGCCTTGAAAAATATTTAAAAAAAAATCAACGTCTTTGATGGGCCTTGAAAAAATATTTTAAAAAAAATCCACACATTATGTAGGTCTTTGAAAAAATATTTTTAAAAATCCAAGGCTCTTTTAGGCCTTGAAAAAATATTTTCAAAAAACCCACGCCTTTGACGGGCCTTGAAAAAAACATTTTAAAGGAATCCACGCCTTTGATGGGCCTTGAAAAAATATTTTTAAAAAATCCACGTCATTCATAGAAATGAAGAGAGAAGAAAAAAAAACAATCAGCAACATTCTAATGTACTAAAATCTAGAAGGATACCGTTATCATTCGTTGCGAAGTTTCTTTATAAACCACAGAGGAGAACTTAATCATTCTGTTAATAACTAGCGAACGACATGGAACGCAAGGCCACGGAAGATAGTTACACTTCCACAACGCCCAAAACCATATGTGCCTCCATTAGAAGCCCGGCCAAGGATAATTTCTGACCGAGTTATTCGATTTCGGGATAGTCCAGAATCTCCACCGCAGGCATTCTCTTCGTCCGAAATATCGAATAGTGATAGCAGCCTAGTTCCAAGGGAGACTTCGGCAGGACCCAACTGTGTCCATAACTAGTCACAGATCGGTAATTGTATCGACGGTGACGACACCTCCTCAACACGCACCTGATCACAATATGCCCCAAATACCAGATGTCGACAGCCCTTCTATGACAGTGAACTATCTGAATACCCAAATAGTGCTTCGGGAGGATTCTCTACGATGGTCCATAACCCATCAATGTCACAACTGTTGAACGAAATATTGCAATAGCACCAACCCCGCTTTCTTATTTGCGTGCCCCTGATTGAAAACAGGAATTGGCAGAATGATTGCAGTCGTTGTGAATCCAGAAACCACGTGGTCGTCGTCACCAGTCAGTGGTGCACTACCCCAATCGACCTCAAGTCAAAATTGCTTTCTTGGTGTCTGGACGAGCACGACTACAATGTGGAGGGGTATCCGTAGTCGTTTCTTTGGTGCCAAATAATCAACACTCCCGTCTCTATAATCCTCAAACAAAAAACATTTAAGAAAATTTATATTAATACTGTAGGACAGAATAGTTAGTTCTTACTAGAAATCCGATAGGTTATAATTAGTTTTCTTTTTTCAAGCTGTAGGACAGCCGACTGAAACATTTTAATGCTGTAAGACAGCATAGTTAGTTCTACTAGAAATCAGATAGGCTATAATTTGTAATTTTTTTCTTTTCAAGCTGTAGAACAGCCGCCTGAAACCTTTTAAATTTAGGAAAACAAACAACACTAAACAGTAAACAATTGTTTTAAAGCTATAAAATAAATATATATTTTTTATTTCGAAGGGGGGAGATGTAACGTGGCCGTCACATAGCTCCACAACATATTCATCATAAAATACTAGTAATACTGCCCACCCTAATATCCATACAGTTTTCTTATAAAATACCAGTAATACTACCACCCTAATATCTATAACACAATTTTACCTCTATTACAACAACACATGACTTGTGCGATCAACAATACAACCATCAATGCTTATTCATTCCCCCATTTTAACATTAGTGTATTTTGCACTGTAGAGTGAGTGAATAATTCTCATTCACTTAATTAGGCCATATGGATAAGTGTTTCACTTTTCATTAGCGAAGTGGTCGAAAACCAGAGTTAGCGAACAGTGAAGTCGACGTGTGGCAGGACCGCAGTCATAGTAGCTCGTCAGTCGTTAAAAAAATTCTGCGGCCTTGCGCTTTGCCCGGTCCCTGCTCTTTGCCTGCTCCCTGCTCTTTGCCAGCTCCTAGCTCTTTGCCAGCTCCCCACTCTTTGCCAGCTCCCCGATCTTTGCTAGCTCCCCGCTCTTTGCTAGCTCCCCGCTCTTTGCTAGCTCCCCGCTCTTTGCTAGCTCCCAGTTCTTTGCCAGCTCCCTGCTCTTTGCCAGCTTCCCGCTCACAGCCAGCTCCACGTTCGGAGCCAGCTCCATGCATTTCACACGCTCCAGCACCTAACTCGTTCCTGCACTCTTTACTAGGCCCCAGCTCTTTGCCAGCTCCCCGCTCTTTGCTAGATCCGACCTCATTGCCAGATCCCCGCTCGTAGCCAGCAAGATCTATTAATAAGGTCACCAAGATAGCAATCGAAATCGGAAAACAGCTGTTTTTTCTCAAGTCTAATGTCAAAAATTTCGACTTTGTTTACGTTTTCATAATGGAAGCCAATTCATAATAATGCATTTTGACAGCAAACTTGAGAGGTATCGATTATCAGCTGGTCTGCCTTGGTGATCTTATTTATAGACCATGGTAGCCAGTTTCCCGCTCACAGCCAGCTCCACGCTCGTAGCCAGCTTTCTGCATTTCACACGTTCCAGCACCTAACTGGTTCCTGTATATGTATATACAGGAACCATATAACCGTTCCTGTTTCCAACACGCTCCAGTATCTAACTCGCTCCCGCGTTCAGCTCGCTCCTGAACTCTGCGCCCTCCTACATATAACCGTTCCTGTATTCAACACGCTCCAGCATCTATCTCGCTCCTGCGCTCTGCCCGCTCCCATATTCAACACGCTCCAGCATCTAACACGCTCCCGCGTTCAGCTTGCTTCTGCGTTCCGCCCAAAGGCCAACGATCAAGAGTAATTACTGTAAACCATATATAAGAACATCTGAATTTACACACATTATCCATTGTCTTAACATCCGAGTATTGTAATAAAAGATACAGTCATTTACAACTCGTGTTATTATTTAAGGTTTGTGGGTCCATGAATTGACCCTGGCAACGGATGAGCTTACCTCAGCCCTAGATAAAACCACTCGTTATAAAAATGTTTTTAAAAAATGTTCACTTTTTATAGGCCTTTGAAGGTCCTTGAAAAAAGAACTAGTTCTAAAAGAATCCACGCCTTTAATAGACCTCGAAAAAATATAAAAAAATCCACGCCTCTAATAGGCCTTGAAAAATATTTTTAAAGAAATCCAGGCCATATGTAGGTCCTTGATAGAGCTTGAAAAATGTTTTTAAAAAAATCCATCCCTTTGGTAGGACATATACAAATGATTTTAAAAAAATCAGTGTCTATTGTAGGGCCTCAATTTAATTTTTAAATATCGGGTTTATTTTTCCACTTTTGAATTTCACATTGTAAATTATTGGACCAAGGTCCTCCACCTTTAAAAAAATTGAACCGGAAGTTGTTTAATGTTGGTGATCGAACATGTAGCGTGTTGTTTTGTCGTAGACACTTTGAATGGGAATCGCTGTGCTCAGCATGGTATGGTCGTTGGAATTTGTATACACCTTTAATAACATTGTTGCAATTCTGTCGCGTCACGTGGCATTTAGGGTAGTCACCTTATGCATAAATTACATAGGGAGTAATTTATTATAATTTAGATAATTTAAATAATTATTCTAGTGTTTAATTTATTCCCTATTTCTTGTCTCTGAACGATCATAGCATCCATTACACCATTATCTGCTGCTAGCTAGACTCTAGTTGTCGCATTTCCAACCGCCCTCTTGAGTTAGTCACTTGATCAGTAGATCTGCAAATCTCTCGCCGTAGCTCCAAGCACGAAATGAATAACAGAAATCTATTTAATACAAAAGAAAAAAATTAAAACCTCATAAAAACCAGTCCCTGTTCATAAAGGCCTTAATTTGTTCTTAGATTAAATCGAATTCTATAAAAATCAAGTATATACCTGCTGAACAAAAATAGTATTTGCAGATCATCCAACATAGACACAATGAAATTAGTCGCAGTTCTATTTATTTGCCTAGCCGTAGTTCAGTGTGGTCGATCACAGGTTTGCCAGAATTTTGATAAAGAAATTTTCGGTGAAAAATAAATCGAATTTTTATTAAAAAATTACAGGAATGGTGCATCAAAGAAAATCTGAAAAATGTCTTGCAAAATTGTCTGAAAACGACGCGAGTTGGAAAGGGTAAGTCGGAAAGAAATTTTACTAAAAAAGGAAAGAAATATATAGTAGAAAATCAGACCGGCTCTAAAGAAAAAAACTTAGTCTGTATATAAAAAAATCAGATCTGCAAAGGCTGTGAAAAAATCCAAATTTCCCAAAGAGATGTAATTTTTTCTATGGAAAAAGTAGAACCTTTGGGAACTGCTCAATTTTCCAAGGGTAAGTCGGAAAGAAATTAAAATTTTACTAAAAAAGGAAAGAAATATATAGAAGAAAATCAGACCGGCTCTAAAGAAAAAAGTTAGTCTGTATAGAAAAAACTTAGATCTGCAAAGGCTGTGAAAAATCCAAATTTCCCACAGAGATGTAATTTTTTCTATGGAAAAAGTAGGACCTTTAAGAACTGCTCAATTTTCCATACAAAAAATATAGACCTGATGGACTTTTATTTTGTATTAATATCTTATTTTCTTACTTTTTTTCTAGCCGAAATATACCGAGTAATAAATTTCCATCCGGTACAGAGCCAACAGGAAAAATGTTTCAGAGCCTGCGGAATGATTGGATGTCGTTATGTGAGTATTGGTGTTAAATTCATCTATAAAAAGGAAAGTGTTCGGAAAATAGATGTGGTTAATCTAAACTTGTCCTTCTTTCCCAGAAATATATTGTAGTAGTATTTTAGTAATATTCGAGACCTCGGATTTTTATTAAATTTGCAAGTTTTACTTTGCTGCTTCAAAATCAATCACTCTCCAAATTATCCCAGGATCTGTTTCAGTCCTCAAAGTACTTAAAAACACATACAAATTTAATATTTTTGATATAATTCAGCTTCTCCACGCATGCAGGTTTTATTACCATAATCGACCCCTAAGAAGAGAAGACTCCGACTGGTGCATATCAAAACAGTAGAGTTGGGCAATCTAATTCACATAGCGGATCGATCTTTCTCGTTCCTTTTTTAAAATGGAACTAGTTCCTTAATGTAGTTCCTTTGCTCCATATAGTTCCGACTCCTATATAGTTCCTTTGCATCTCTCTCTTCCATCGTTCGTTTTTTCCATATATAGTTCCTTTGCTCCATATAGTTCCTTTACTCCATACAGTTCTTTGCTCCAAATAGTTCCTTTGTTATACCCTACACAAGGGTATTATAGCATTGTGCAGCCCCAAAAGTTTGTAACGCCGCGAAATATTGGTCCTAGACCCACCTTTAAGTATACCGATCGTCATATCTCGACTAGCTGAGTCGATCTAGATATGTATGTCCGTCCGTCTGTCCATTATAATTTGTAAATACGATAAAGGCCACAGTTATGGACCAATCTTCACGAAATTTTGCATGTAGGATGGGTTCTGGCCAATGAAGACCCCTATTGTTTTTGGAAAAGATCGGTTATTATTTAGGAGATGAAATGGATCAAAAACTTTATTTTTGTCGGTTTTTCTGGTCGCTCCAGGGGCCGCAATTTTGACCCAAACTCCGCGAATTTTTGCACGGAGAAGGCGATCGGGCCAAAGAATAAGTGAAGCTGTTTTGACAAAGATCGGTCAATATTTAGCGGGTCAAATGGACCCTGACTTTTGTGTGAAAAATTACAAAATTTGTATTCTATGGGGTATATATTTGCACCTGAAGGTCCTAGACCCGAAAAGTTGATAGTATGTTCAAGAGGAGTGGTTGACCTTTAAATTGATACCAATTATATTGTCGTATGTACTCGGATGCGGGACTTACACATAAATATTTACAGGGGCTTACGTATTCATATATTATTTAGAAAACTAGAGGGCGGAAATATAGCGCTGATCGCTTTGAAATTTTCCATGAGGTTCAAGTTGTGGTCACCGACAACGCCTATAATTTTCGGTGATGATCAGATAATAATTTTGGGATGAAGTGGACAGAAAACTTATTTTTTGTGCTTTTTCGAGTCGATCTATAGGCCAAAATTGAAAGCCGAATATCACAACACAAAGACCTGGAACTAGTTCCGATCATTCCTTTCTCGGAATAGTTCCAATGAACTAGTTCGTTCCGGATCTACCCAACTCTACAAAACAGTAGGTAAATGGAGCAAGCTCTTAAAATAGATCCTTTATTGTGATTTAGGTTAGCTTTGGTCCCTAGACGGATCGTTCTCTTCATAGAGGTGCCTTCTGTTTTGGACGGAAAGGACATCAAGTCACATCATAACCAAAATTCTATGAAAAATTTTATTTTTTTTTTCGTACAACAAAAATTGATTTCCAGTTTTCTGGTATCCAAAAATTTGTATGTCCTTATTTTCCATAAAAAAGTTCATCGTAGCATTTTAGTAATATTCGAGAATCCGGAGTTTTTATACCCTTCACCACACTGTGGTACAGGGTATTATGTCTTTGTGCATATGTTTGTAACAGGCAAAAGGAAACGAGATAGACACATGGTTCCTTTTGAGAATATGCATAGAATCACTTTCTGAGTCGATTTATGCATGTCCGTCCGTCCGTCCGTCCGTCTGTCCGTCTGTCCATGTTAAATTGAAACAAAGTACAGGTCGCATTTATGATCCGAATTGGATGAAATTTGGCATAGGTCACTTATTCGGCCCAAGGACTCTCTATTGAAATTGGGAAAAATCGGTTCAGATTTAGATATAGCTCCCATATATATATTTAACCGATTTAATGTAAACGGTCCCTATATATCTTTCGATTTGCACGAAATTTGGTACAGCCTAATCATTTAGGTCTAGAATGATGTCTGCCAAGTTTCGTGAAAATCGGTCCAGATTTGATATAGCTCCCATATATATTGTGATTTCAAAATGAAAAAGTCCCTATATAAGATTTGCACGAAATTTGGTACAGCCTAATCATTTAGGACTAGAATGATGTCTGCCAAGTTTGTCCAGATTTAGATATAGCTCCCATATATAGTTTCGTCCGATTTCATGTAAATGGTGCCCCAAAGTCCCTATATATCTTTTGATTTGCACGAAATTTGGTATAACGTGCTTGAGTGATGTATGCCAAGTTTGGAGAAAATAAAGATATAGCTCCCATATATAGTTTCGTCCGATTTCATGTAAATGGTGCCCCAAAGTCCCTATATATCTTTCGATTTGCACGAAATTTGGTACAGCCTAATCATTTAGGTCTAGAATGATGTCTGCCAAGTTTCGTGAAAATCAGAGATTTAGATATAGCTTCCATATATAGTTTCGTCCGATTTCATGTAAATAGTGCCCAAAGTCCCTATATATCTTCTGATTTGCACGAAATTTGGCATAACGTACTGAATTAAGCCTAGAGGGATGTCTGCCAAGTTTGGAGAAAATCGGTCCAGATTTAGATATAGCTCCCATATATAGTTTCGTCCGATTTGATGTAAATGGTCCACCAAAGTCGCTAAATATCTTCCGATTTGCACGAATTTTGGCATAACGTACTGAATTGAGTCTAGAATGATGTCTGCCAAGTTTCGTGAAAATAGGTCCTGATTTAGATATAGCTCCCTTATATAGTTTCGTCCGATTTCATGTAAATGGTGCACCAAAGTCCCTATATATCCTTCGATTTGCACGAAATTTGGCATAACGTACTTAATTGAGCCTAGAATGATGTCTGCCAAGTTTCGTGAAAATCGGTCCAGATTTAGATATAGCTCCCTTTTATTATAGATTGATTTTAAGTAATTGACGTACTAAGGAACCAATTGGAATAAAACGTTCTGAAAGTTGTATAACCTAACCTGTGACAAGTTTGTTTGAAATCGCTCAATATTTGGATAGAGCTTCCATATATATTTTCGCCCGATTTCTAGTAAATTGGGCATCAAACTCCTCATGTTAGTCAGATTGACATCAAATTTTGCACAACTTAAAAAATTGAGCATAGAATTACGTAGTTGCGTTTTCTAGAAGTGCAGACATAGCCCAACGGATGACCTATTTATATTTGTTTGAAGTCGATTGACATACTTTATGGATAGATCTAGGTAGATTCACAGTTAGATAAATATCACATTTTTTTCATCCAATTTTATGTTATAGTCCGCCTTAATATACCCATAGTGGTGAAGGGTATCATATAGTCGGCCCCGTCCGACTTTACTACTTTCCTTACTGGTTTATTTTGGCAAACTATAAATGGGCTATGTTATTGGAGAGCAGATCTAGAATGAAATAAATTAAAAGCATTAGTTGGGAATATTGGAATGGGAATCTTTTGGGAATCTTTTGGGAATCTTGCTGATACATTTTTTAATTCAATACTTTAATTTTCGATTTTTTCTTCACTTCAATTTTCCAGTATAACGCCGATGGTACGCTGAGACACGACACACCTCACAGAATTGCCAGATTATTATCGGCTGGAGATCCCTTCAAATATGAGCTGTTGAAGAGAGTTATTGGACATTGTTTGCACACTACGCCGCTACATAATAATGTGTAAGTAGATTTTTAATTAAAATTTTTATTTTACTTTCTATTAATTTTTTTCTTCTAATTAATGTTCTTCTAGCTGCGACACCACTGATGCTTTTATACAGTGCTTCGTTACACATTCACCGGTTAAGGTATCACTGGCGCCGGCCTTGCCCTGGTAGCAGGGTTTTTGGGGATTTTGTTATAAAAAAATTGTGTTTGAAAAAATATTTATTAGTTAAATAAATATCAAATGAGGAAAACGGACTTATATTGAAAATGTTCTCCGAAAATTATGTTCAGTCACCAAGGTTCCTGAAGGCTAAATTACAGCCACTGCTGTGGAATATTGTGATTGATTTTATAATTGGCAACACATATATTTTAATTAGAGATCCCTACATTGTTAATATATAATAATGGAAAATATGTAATTCATGGTTACTTTGGATAATCGGAAGTAGACTCAAGTAGCCATTAAGAATGATCTAGAAGAAGAAGGTGCTAGACGAAGTTGCGAAGGTATATAAGACGTTTTCAGACAATAAGAGTTGCCACTTTATGAAGTATCATCTGAATATGAACGTAACCAATAACTTCGTATTGATAAAATATAGTCCCCTCGGTTGGAAAATGCATCTAGGAATATCAATAGGTGCTGGACGTGGTGCAAGATCGATCGATATTTATATTTATTGAATTTTGTTTTTATGCCTTTTTAGGGAGAAAATTCAGCTTGAGCGCGGCTGGGATTTGATTATCTTCCTAAGGTTGCACAATATTGTAGTCTGTATGGAGAAAAAGTCCGTCACTACAAGAAAAATCTGCTCTGAAAAGGAATGTTCTGGTGTGATGCCAAATGTTCGAACCTTGACACGGTTGAATTTAATTCGTAGATGCAATTTCGCAACAATAGTCGACATAAATACAACTTATCAAGTAAAGACATTTGTAAGCCACATTGTCCAATATGCCTTATGAGCCAGTTAACCAACGGCGAAACGCGTCGCATAGTGATGGGAATGTAGTATATCTCTGGCTTTTCTTTTCATTGCAACTCCGATCATGTAGCTCATCTCGAAAGAGAAATTAATAAAAAAACATTTATATTTATGGGTAGGAAGATTTCACACCCTCTGAGATTTACCGGCTCGTGACAGAACATTTGTTCCATATGCCAAGCATAAAAAAATTATATGCACGTCGGACTTGTGCGCAGCTTTTTCCAACTTGAAATACCATGTTCCGATATGTGGTCTTCCACTTGATCTTTCCATCGAATTCGTGGCCTTCCCCTTCTGTATGAACCATCAGTTGGCTCGCTTTTATATGCGTTTTGAGCTGGGACATCCTCATCCATTCTAACAACATGACCTGCAGCTTGATAGGTCTGACTATGTCGATGTCCTTCGAGTATAGATGTTACAACTCGTGTTTCATTCGACTCCGATATTCACCCTCGACGCAGATCAGCCCGTAGATCTTTTGTAGTATTTTCTCTCAAACACTCCAAGAGCTGCCACATCGGTTTGCGTAAGTACCCATGCTGCAGATCCATACACCAGCACGGGTAGTATCAGTGTCTTGTAGAGTGTGAATATGGTCTGAGAACTAAAAGTATCAATTTAGAACCAATAAGGCGGAGAAATGTGCCTAAAATGGCGATTAAAATATTTGAGGCTGCCCCGAAAATTAAGTCAATATTGATAATTTTACCATAAAAAGGGGAAAAAGCTCTCGATGAGCGGGAGAGAAAAATACTCTAAAGGCGATTTAATCGAAATCCCCATATGCATTTATATGTCGAAAAGAATATCCATACGGAATATAGGTCTACTAAAGGAATGAATATATTTTATTAAAGGGTTTGTCCTACTTTCAACTTTCATACGAAATTAACAATGAAAAAATAAAATCGGAACTTGAGCGGACAAATTTAATTTGTGAATCTATAATAAAAAAGAGGGAGGACATCAAGAGGGATTATCTGGAAATAATATTACCAAGAAGTCCCGAACGTATGATTTTGCATTGAAGGAAATCTACAATGAAGCGAGTACTATAAAATAGCGGGATTATCTGGAATTCGATTACACAATCTTTACAATGAAGCTGAGTTCATAATTAGTGAGCGCGGTTCAATGAAACATTGTTTGCCTGTTATGTCAAGTATTACCACGAAAATAAATATTGACTCCTTGAAGTCGAGTAATATTGAGCTCAGGCAACTACTTCCAGAAAAAACAGATATTGAGTTTTCTGAATATATGTTATTCAAATTAAATCGCATGTACAATACATATAACGAAGTAATATAGGTACGGAAGAAAATAGTTAAACCTTTCCACTGGAGAATAGTTCGAAAACGCGTGATTTAGAATCAGAGGGATATGAAATGCAGAAAAAAGAACAACTAGCGGGACAAAACATAAGGGCCAGCTAAAGAAAAAAGAAAATTACTATGGGTACCCCATTTTGCAGAAGAACCCAAGGTCGGAGAAAGTATTTTTATGGGGAAAATCACACCGTCGAAGAAGATATTTTTTTCGTTGAGAACAGCGTTGTCTAATTGCAGAAAACCTGTGTAGGAAACTAGAAGCGTGTAGATGTCTATGATAAAGACGTTGGTTGCTAATGAGAAGGATAAGGATATCGTAAAGATAAGTATTGAATCGCTGTAGGCTCAGGCGGTTACTTCCAGAGAAAGCAGATATTGAGTTGTCTGAAGATATGTTCATTAAATTAAACTATTAAATGTATAATATCTATTACGAGTAATACCTTCATTACTTCGGAAGGAAGTTGTTAAAGCCTTCCAATAGTTGGTGTCCCATGCAAGACCTCACTGTGGAGGAAATTTACTTCCAAACAGGCAATTTTTCTGGTCAATAGAAGCTCAGTACTAGAAATGGCTCAAAAAAAGCGTGAGCTAGAAACCAAAGACTATAAAAAGCTTGAACAGGGAGAATTTCCGAAGTTTATCGTGACAAAACCAATGGACAAGTCTAAGAAAATGGCAGATGACAATGGTTGAGCAAATTGTAGAAGAAACCAGATCAATGGCGATAATCTCCGACCGTAAGAACCACGTTGCCTTCAATAAGTTGTCTAATTGTAGAATATCTGTGGAGGAAATTGAACGCTGGCAGTTGCCTATATTAAAGACGTTCGTTGCTAACGAGAAGGACAAGTATTGCGAAAATCAGAATTGAATCTTGAAGGTCGAAAAACTTCCAGAGAAATCAGATATTGAATTTCTAAATCGTATGCACAATATATATTCCGAAGAAATGAAGGTACAGAAATAAATAGTTAAAACTTTCCAAAAATTGTAATCACCAGCCCCCTCCCTTAAGGGTCTAATTGTGTAGGAATTTATGTAGAAGGAGAAAAAAAAAAACGTGAAAGGTCTATGAAAGTCTGAAACAAGGAGAACTACTGCAATTTAACGGTACAAAGCTATGGGCCAGCTAATGTCCAGATATGAACAAATTGCAGTAGAAATCAAAGTCGAAGGTGATACTTTTATGGAGATAATCAAGGGGACCCACTATTCACCGACGGCAAGAACCGCGTTGTCTTCAATAAGTTGTCTAATTGTAAAAAACCCTGTGGAGGAAACTAGATGCGGAAAAAACCTGGAGGAAAAAGTATCTAGAGCGGAAGAAATCAAAACTGAACTGAATTCTTATGAATTCTCTTTGTGGAAATCCAAATAATTTTGAAGAATCGAGAGGAGATCGGTTAAGGAGAATTCCTTCCGTCAGAGGCCATATACATACATACATAAAAGTATTCATCACTGGAAAGGTAAACCATCGATTGAAGATCGTGGAGAACGGAAGATACTGCCTAAAGCCAATGCTACTGTCTAAGAACAATGAGGGTGAGGGTAGGGGGACTTGGTGCGATGTTTGATGTTAGACTATGCAATATTAGTTTAATAGTATTTAAGGAATCCTGGCGTGGATGAAAAAAATTTTTTTTCAAGGTATATAATAGGCAAGATGAATAAAAACATATTTTTCAAGGTCTATAATAGGCGTGGATTTTTTGAAAATAAAATATAAACTACACCGAACTTAGGAGATGAAACCGTCATAAATTTGTTTTTAAAATACTTCGAAGATTGTTTTCGAAGATTGTTTTCATTGTCTCTCACCATCTATGACAGAAATTGTTATTCCTCTAATTTATTAATTGTTAAAAATTAGACAACAATATGTAATAACAAAATCCAGTTCAAGATTCCGAATTCAGAATCTATAAAAATCCGGTTGAGTATTTCAATAACTGTTATTATTTGTAGAAATTTCAAACATTGCTGCACAATGAAATTAAACGGAATTGTTTTAATTATTTGCAGCGTATTTGTGGTGAAGGCAGCAGAGGCACAGGTTTGAAATCGGGGGAATAAAAAAAAAACCAAATTAAATTATTATTAATTAAAAAATATTATGGTTTCAAAATTCTAGGAATGGTGTTATAAGGAACGTCTCAAGGATTCAATGCGCAGGTGTGCCATATCTCATCGGGTGGGACAAGGTAGGTTAGACATTTCTGAGGAATTTTTCAGCTTACTTTACAAATTCTGAATACAAAAAATTTAATTTTATTTTCCAGCGGAAATCAACCGACTTATTTATGGCCATCCTTCGCTCAGTGGCAATGAGAAGTGCTTCCGGGCATGTTCCATGATTGAGTGCAGATATGTAAGGCCCCTGAATTTATACATCTTTGGAATAAAACATTGATTTTTTTCCTTCAAATTAGTTCAATGCCGATGGCACCTTGAGGCATGATACACCTCATCGAGTGAAGAGTATACTGGCCGTGGGAGATCCAAATAAGGCACATTTGGTTGAAAATCTGGCACATAATTGTTTGAAATATATACCGCTATATAATAATGTGTACGTAATTGAGAATTTACATTTTATTGGAAACAATATTTTCAATATGGGGTTATTTTTCAGTTGCGATACTGCTGATGCATTTATCTATTGTATGGTTAAAACGTCACCCGTTCCATTGGCCATAGATCGGGCTTTATAAAGAATATGAATTGAACATGTATATATATATATATATTAATTTTAAATAAAATAATATAAAAAAAAACGATTTTTGAAGAATATTTTTTGAAGGTCTAAAATTAGCGTGGACTGATTTTTTTTGTAAATCTACAAGCGGCGTGGATTTATTAAAAAATATTTTTTGAACCCACGGCAAGGGGTGGATATTTAAAAACAAAAAAATACTTTTTGATACGTATAGGGCAACCCTGTGGTCAGTAGGAACACGTAATGCGATGGAGAACTATCGGGAGAAAAGGAGGAGGGAGAAACGTATTTTCAAAAATAAGAAGAAAGAGCAAAAAACGTGAGCGTGAACAAATCGAGATGTACAGGAGTCAGAATGAAGTCCCAAAAATTCTACCAACGGGTAAAACACCCCATCGAAGGCTTTAGTGCAGGCACATCCTCCTGTAGAGATAAAGAAGAAAACCTGGTGACAGATACAGACAGCATCAGCATTCTGAGGATCTGGAAGGAGCACTTTGAAAAACTTTTGGTATCAAATAGTAGCAGTGAAGTGGATACCCCAGAACCAAAAAAATAAATGACGGTATAGAGTGTATACCACCTAGCCAAGATGAAGTCAGAATAACAATCAATCGGCTGAAGAATAATAAAGCAGCAGGTGCCGATGGTTTACAAGCCGAACTATTCAAGACTTGTGATTAGTACAATTTGGCTAGAAGAATACATGCCCAATATTGCAACCTCCTCAGCATCCCGTGTCCCGAGCACAAAAAAAAAAAAGAGACAAGACGATATGTGCCAACTAGAGAGGAATACGTCTCCTTCCCATCGCATATAAAGTGCTATCCAGTGTGCTGTGTGAACGATTGAAGTCAATTGTCAATGGCATTATTGGACCATACCAATGTGGCTTCAGACCTAGCAAATCCACCATTGACCAGATTTTCGACAGCCCTATCAGTTCAGAGGTGTATAAAGCCATGTCTGCGTTTGGCATTCCTGCAAAATTCATACGGTTATGCAGGATAACTTTAACTGGCACAAGATCAGCAGTTAATGTCGGAAAAGACCTCTCGGAGCCCCTTAATACCGAACGAGGATTCAGACAAGGTGATAGTTTGTCGTGTGACCTATTTAACATCCTGCTGAAAAAGGTCATACGACGAGAGGCAAAAGTGAATAGAAATGGAACTATGTACACCAAACAACACATGCTACTCGCCTACGCCGATTACATCGACATAATGGGTCGAACATTGAGAGCGGTAACAGTCACCTTTGAACAAATTGAGAAGGTACCTGCAAATTGAGTCTGACGTTAATTGACACTGATACTATGCGTGCTGTTATACGGATCTGAAGCATGAGTACCTACGCAAGCATATGAGGCAGCTCTTGGAGTGTTTGAGAGAAAAATTCTCCGAATATGATCTTGTTTTGGGTGAGGGTCACTCTTGGTTCAAATGTGACAGATAAGGCTGGGTTTTTGGAAATTCATACTAGAACGGTATGAAAAGTACTAGATGTGATACCGTTTGTATTTGGTGAACTGGTGTAGGATTGAGGTATGTATGAAGTTTGGGAAATTGGAAGGGCAATTACTCCTAGCATACACAGACGATATATTTGTTGATGCAGCGGGAGCTCAAGCAGGGAATACTAATAACAGACTAAATGTACATTTGGAATAACTCTCCGAATACTTCCAAACTTGGAAAATGCATCTAAATGTTGATAAATGTAAGGCGATTGCCTTCAAAGACAAGAGGAAATATTTATACCGCAGCGCAGTGTTATTGGAGGGCAAACAATAAGAAACTCGGACCAGATTAGATATCTGGGAGCTATCTTAAATAGTAAATGTGAGTTTGCAAAGCATATTGACTACTTTCTCAGGTAAGTCAAAGGCGTATTTTGGTGCTACCAGCGTGCTATCAAGGCAACTGGTGGACTTTCCGTTAAAGTTAGGCTACTTCTCTACAAGCATGTAATAAGGCCACTAATTGGGTATGCCTTCCCTGTTTGGTTTAAAATCTCTTCCCACCAATGGACAGGCTGCGCATTTGAGAGGTGAATTCCTAGGCGCTGCTTGGCCTTAAGGCCAGTACGAGGGGTAGATGGAATCTGGCGACTGCCTGCTAACAGAGTAGTGTATGATTCCATTGACTTCAGCTGAATAGATAACTTTCTAATGGCAAGCGCTCTTTGGTTCCTAGACCTAGCGGCAGCTTTAGAAAATAAGTTAGTTAGAGATAGCCTTTTGCACGAAACAGACGTCGAAATGATATTTCGGGCCAACTATAGGCTTCCGAGCAATTTAGCTACTTTGAATGAAAAAGGTCTTCTATATAGAGATGACCAGCTCCTCTTCTGCCATAGTAGGTTTGGGACACTAGATATAGTTAGTATCGTTTACAGTACATCTCAGTAGAGGGTAAAGCGTCCTTTCTTGCATATATTGTAAATAAATCTCCTCATTCCAAACCCCGTGTAAATATTCCTATATTATTATGTAAGGAAAAATATAAAAAAATCGATAGGGGCTCCGTTTTTTGACATCTTTTTTTTTTAAGGAGATTATATAGTTTGTTGTTTTTATAAAAAATAGTTATAGATAGATTGTATGTTTTTTATTAGATTAGAATTAGTCTTAAATGTATTAGAGATATAAGCTCAGAAAAATAAGAGTGTTAAGCATAGTAGTAAGTGAAGTTGCAAAACGAGTTCTTGGCTGTGGAAGTAGTTAGTGTATTATGCTGTCTAGTCGAGTGGTGTTGAAAAACGAAACAGAGAAAATTGGATCTTTCGGAGAAGTAGCAGAGATCGAACGTGGTGAGTTTAGGTTAGGGATGTACGGCTGCTATAACAGCCGTCCACTCGGAAACTATGTACATTGTGATCATCCTTTATGTATAGGTATACCTATAAAGAGAAGAAGAAAAAATAGTGGAAGAGTGGAGAGAGAAATAGTGAGAACGGGGAAGCGGAAGAGACATTATTTTAGCCAAGTCAATTTTTTGACAAAGCCTAGAATTTGTTTAGGGTCTATTTTGGAGAAGAAGACTAGATTATCAATTTCATAGCATCCAAACTGTTTATGTCTTCTGCTGATTAGCGATGGACATTTGCAGAGGATGTGCTCAATTGTTTACACTTCTTCTTCATCCTCACATAGACGACAGTAATCCTCTCCACTGGAGTCCCACTTAGAAGTGAGAGATCCAACTTTGCAGTGACCAGTAATGATCCCCACAACGATTTTGATCTCCCTCTTGCTGTGATCCAGCAGCGAAGACGTTCTTTTACGAGAGAATTCTGGCCAGATAGATTTAGAGATTCTGCAAGCAGGTTCCCTCAGCCATCTGTTGCCGACTACCTCGCAATGGAACGCGCGGATTCTGCCAATGAAATAGCTAATAGGGGGTTTCACAGATCTCTCAATCAGAAGACTGGACGACTGTGACCCCCCTCGAGCAAGCTCGTCGGCTATTTCATTCCCTTCAATATCATTATGTCCTGGAACCCAGCATAGCCCAACTATCTGTCGTATATCATTCAGAGCGGTCTTACAATCATGAACTGCTTTCGAGTTTATAGTATGCGACTTCACTGCTTTCAGGGCCGCCTGACTATCTACGTAGATAGTCACCGGTCCCGTAATGTCGGTATTAAGTGCTTTAACTATCTCGGCCGCTTTCGTGATTGCAAGAATCTCTGCTTGAAAGACGCTACAATCATTGTTGAGTTTATATGAGTTCTGTATACCTAATTCCCTGCAGTAGACGCCTGCGCCAGTGCCTTCCTCCATCTTGGACCCGTCTGTGAAGATTGACAGACCTGGTAGAGGTAGGGAGCCACTAGTCCAGGATTCCCTGCTAGCAAATTCAACTTTTATGTCATTAAAGTCCCTATGAGGGGGAATATAATCACTGATATGACTATCCCCCATAAAAAGGCCATAACCTGGCGTTATGTTTAGGATGCTGGCATGACCATAGTTCAGCGATTTCAAGGCATCTGTTTCCCGGAGTCTCAGGGCACACCTGGCCGCCTGGAATTTGATCAGAATATCCAAAGGTTGGAGATTCAAGATTGCATTCAAGGCTGCCTGTGGTGTGCTTCTTAGTGCTCCGGTGATCAGAATCGAAGCCGATCGCTGTACTAGGCTCAGTTTTGCCAGCAGCTTCTTTTTATTCACCCCCTGCCACCAGACAAGACATCCATAAGTAAGTATGGGTAAAAAGTGAGTTGGCCAGGCTAAAGGTCGTCAATGCCCTTGACTGCGGAAGTATTTAGTAGCTGTCTCGTCGAGTGGTGTTGAAAAACGAACCAGAAAAAATTAAAAGATACTTCAAGCCGCACAGGCCTTACATGTCGAGTTGGCCAGGCTAATGGTCACCAATGTCAGTAAGGAGCTACGAAGGAAAAGTCCACCTACACAAATTTCTAATTTACAGAAAATTGCTTCAGTCGAGCTGGCGATTGAAGAGTACGATGGTGTGGCCGATGCGAAGAAATCTGTTATGGAACAAGGGAGGTTTTAGGCAACCCAAGGAGCAGATTTTTTAAAAAAATATTTCTTCAAAGCTATCACAAGGCGTGGATTTATTAACAAATATTTTTTTAAGTATCTCTAGAAGTGGATTTAAAAAAAAAAAATATTTCTTTAAGTATCTCAAGGTCTGGATTTTTTTTTAATATTTTTTCGAAGTTTGCCTAACCTTTTTAATAATCGGCACTTCAAAGTCACTTTTTTGAAAAGTTTTTGTTGTTTTGATAAATTTGTTATATTTTTGTTGTTTAATATTATTTGTATTAATTTAGCAACGAACTTTACGATTGCAATAAACTTGAAAGATGTGATATGGACAAATTTACTTGTTCGCCGCAATTGATGATGACAGAGATTGAAAACAAAAGTCAAGTTCAACAACCAACAAAAAACAAAATAAAAAGTGATGCAGATATTAAAAAAAACTGGTTCATGTTTTATGAATAATAATGATGTTGTTGTTTTTTTTTAATTTTTGCAGACATGTTTGAGAATTTCTTTTGTTTAGGCAAAACGTGTAATTGCTATATTTGGGTCAGAGAATGGATGGCATGTTTGAATAAATATTTTTAACTAGCATATGCCAGCTACTTCGTTAGCGATTGTGGGATATATTTAAACACGTATTAACATATTATTTTATTTTCACAGAAAACTGCATATGTCAGAAATACTAAACTATCCACACATTAATATCGACCATAAATTAAATTTGAATACCATTACCAGTACCAAATGTCATGATTCGAACTCTACATGTTCACCCAAATTCAAATTGTACCAAATTTAGCACACATTATTTCCAAGAGTACCCACCTCAACCATCCAACAAAACTTCCTGCATACTCTGATCCTACACCCTCACAATGATTCCAAATTCAAATTTCAGGTTTCCAAGTCTATCGGTTCACACACAATTTAAATTGTACCAAATTTTGTACACACTAGTACCCACATACCCATAGTTATCCTTAATCCAATTTTCAGGATTACAATTCTATCGATTCACCCACAATTCAAATTGTACCAAATTTAGTACACAGTAGTACGAATTTCCAAAACTTCCTACTTAACCCAAACCTACACCTCCACAGTGATCCTAACTCCAAGTTCCAGGATTCCAATTCTATCGGTTTACCAACAATTCAAATTGTACCAAATTTAGTACACAATAGTACCAGTGATCCTAATTCAAGTTCCAAAACTTCCTACATACCCCAAACCTACACCCCCACAGTGATTTAATTCCATGTTTCAGGATTCCAACTCTATAGGTTCACCCACAATTCAATTTGTACCAAATATAGTACCAATTTCCAAAACTTCCTACTTAACCCAAACCTACACCTCCACAGTGATCCAAAATCCAAGTTACAGGATTACAATTCTATCGATTCACCCACAATTCAAATTGTACTAAATCTAGTACACAGTACGAATTTCCAAAACTTCCTACATAAGCCAAACCTACACCTTCACAGTGATCCTAACTCCAAGTTCCAGGATTCCAATTCTATCGGTTCACCCACAATTCAAATTGTACCAAATTTAGTACACAGTAGTACCAGTGATCCTAATTCAAGTTCCAAAACTTCCTACACACCTCAAACCTACACCACCATAGGGATTTAAATTCAAGTTTCAGGATTCCAACTCTATAGGTTCACCCACATTTCAAGCTGTACCAAATTTAGTACCAATTTCCAAAACGTCCTTCTTACCCAAACCTACACCTCCACAGTGATCCTAATTCCAACTTCCAGGATTCCAATTCTATCGGTTCACCCACAATTCAAATTGTACTAAATTTAGTACACAGTACGAATTTCCAAAACTTTCTACACACCCCAATTCTACACATCTACAGTGATCATGACTCCAAATTTCATGATTCTAGCTCTATTGGTTCACCCGCACAATTCAAATTGTACCAAATTTAGTACATAGTAGTACCAGTGATCCTAATTCAAGTTCCAAAACATCCTACACACCGCAAACCTACACCACCACAGTGATTTAATTCCAAGTTTCAGGATTCCAATTCTATCGGTTCACCCACAATTCAAATTGTACCAAATTTAGTACACAGTAGTACCAGTGATCCTAATTCAAGTTCCAAAACTTCCCACACACTTCCATAGTGATCCTAACTCCAACTTCCAGGATTCCAATTCTATCGGTTCATCCACAATTCAAGCTGTACCAAATTTAGTACACAGTAGTACCAATTTCCAAAACTTACTACATACCCCAATTCTACACCCCCACAGTAATCCTAAATCCAAATTTCGCGATTCCATCTCTATCGGTTCACCCGCACAATTCAAATTGTACCAAATTTTGTACACTGTAGTACCAATTTCCAAAATTCCACAATTCAAATTGTACCAAATTTAGTACACATTAGTAAACATGTTTAAAACTTCCTACATATCTCGATTTTATACCTCTACAGTGATCATGACACCAAATTTCATGATTCTAGCTCTATTGGTTCGCCTAAAATTCAAATTGTACCAAATTTAGTACCATTTAATAGCCATGAATATAAATTGCTTAAACTGAATCCTGACCCCAATCCTAAACCCCTACAGTGCTCCTGACTCCAAAATTTCATTGTTTCCGCTCTATCGGTTCATCCAAATCCAAATTGTACTAATTATAGTACGATTTAGTACTTTTCGTAGACATCAGTAAAAAATTTCGAAAACTACGTACATATCCCAATCCTATACTCCGACGGTAATGTTAATTTCAAATTTCAGGATTCCAGCTCGATTTTTACCTCCAAAAAAATTTGCACCAAATATAGTACCATATAGTACTTTTCGTACACATGATCACACACTTTCCCAACCATCTCCTTAAATAGACTCTACATCTCAACCCTAATTCGAATTTCAAATTTCAAGTTTTTAGCTCTATCCATTCACATGCTACGGAATTGTACAAAATTTAGTACATTTTCCTAGTTTTGGGATAGTTATAGTTCGAATTTCCAAAAAACCTTTTGGTACATCTATCCTACACTCTATCAACGACCACCTATCCAAATTTCAGAGTTCTAGTTCCATCGGTTCGCCAAATCACATTTAGTACTTTTCGTATCGTTCTAGTACGAATTTCCAAACGCCCAGCCTTATCTGTCAAATTTGGACCAAGAGTGACCCTCACCCAAAATTTCAAGATTCACGCTTCAACCGTTTCGTCTGGGCGTTGATGAATCGTTGAATCAGTCAGTCAGTCAATCAGTCAATCACTTTACTCTTAGATAAATTCATGCCTATTTTGGGTCACCGAAAAAATATTTTTAATAAATCTACGCCAATTTCAGGTCATTAAAGAAATATTGTAGTAAACATAAACATATATTACACATTATTATTTTGCTGTAATTGTTCGAAAGGTCAGTAACCAGTCGAATATTCATTTGACAATTACATGATAATTAGCTGTGACAAATATGCCATGTCTTCCGGTATCGTCATCCAGCAAATTATAAATAACAACAAATTAAAAACTTTATAAATTACTGAGGATTTTCAAATATTTTTGTAGAGTTATTAAATTCGATCTCAGTTAAGTTCGTTGCCTCTCAGCGGAAAAAATGAAATTTTTCGAATATGGAATTCTGTTGGCATTTATGGTGGCCTTAGTTCAGGGTTCGGTACATGAAAAGGTCAGTTAGATAAATAATAACCTAATTTCCTCACTATTTTATAAGAAGGCTATAGGGCGTATGAGTGTTGTCAACACGTATACGCAATATGGTATTCCAGAATAAAAATCTATGGATCCTCCTTCAAAGGAGGAAAAAGGGAGTTTTTACCCTGTCATATGTTCGACTGAGGCCTCTTTAAGATAAATTTAATATGCCTTAATTTATTTTTCTATATATATATATTTTTTTTTTATTTCAGTCGGAATGGTGCAGCGGCAACTATCTGAAGAAGGCCGCAGTACGCTGTGCTGCTGCCCATGGCACCAATGAAGGTATTTTTGGATTTTTAAATAAAAAAAATATATTTTTTTAAATAACTTTAATATTTATTCCACTAAAAATTATTTTCAAATATTTCCCCTATTTTTTTCAGTTGATTTCCAGCAATATATACACCTAAAACCGGCCGCCTCTGAGGCAGCAAAATGTTTCAGGGCCTGCATATTCAGTGAATGTAAATTGGTAAGAAATTTGGGAATTTTTTTTCTTCTAAAATTATGAAAAATTATGATTTCAAATATTTCAATATTTTTCAGTTCAAAGATGATCACACCTTTAGCTCCGATCTTGCACGACGCACAGCATTTTTAACTTCGTACGGGAATTGGGAGGTCTTTAAGGCAATGGAGGCAGTGGGGAATTATTGTGTACAGCATGTGCGGACAGGACCAAATACGTAAGTCAAACAAATTTCTGAAATTAAAATATTTTTTAATTCAGACAGAAAATTCTGGATCTATAATTTTTGAAAATTTTTTTTTAGACACAAGTTTTTTATTTCAATTTTTTTTCAGATGTGATTCAGCTGAAGAGATGTTAAAATGCTATGCAACACACAGTCCGATTCCAATAACTCTGGAAGCTTTGCTTTGAAGGGATAATTATGGATCCGAGGGGACAATGACTTACTTATCACATAAAAAAATAATAAAAAAAAATATTTTTTATAAGGATAAGGTGTAAAATAAAAATAAATAAATGAACTAAAAAATTACGAGATTTGTTGTTATGTGAATTTTTTAAAAATATTTTTTCATGGATCTCCTTAAGTGATTTTCTAAAACTATTTTTTTGCATGGACCCTCCTTAGGCGTGGATTTTTATACCCTTCACCACACTGTGGTACAGGGTATTATGTCATTGTGCATATGTTTGTAACAGGCAAAAGGAAACGAGAATATTCACAGAATCAGTTTCTGTGTCGATTTATGCATGTCCGTCTGTCTGTAGATGTTAAATTGTAAAAAAAGTACAGGTCGCATTTATGATCCGATTTGGATGAAATTTGGCACAAGTCACTTATTTGGCCCAAGGACGAACCCTATTGAAATTGGGAAAAATCGGTTCAGATTTAGATATAGCTCTCATATATAGTTTCGTCCGATTTTAGGTTAATGGGACACCAATGTCCCTATATATCATTCGATTTGCACGAAATTTGGCATAGAGTACTAAATTAGGTGCAGAATGATTTGTGCTAAGTTTCGAGAAAATCGGTTCAGATTTAGATATAGCTCCCATATATAGTTTCGTCCGATTTAAGGTAAATGGGGTAACAAAGTCCCTATATATCTTTCGATTTGCACGAAATTTAGCATAGAGCACTGAATTGGGTTCAGAATAATGTGTGCTAAGTTTCGTGAAAATCGGTTCATATTTAGATATAGCTCCCATACATAGATTCGTCCGATTTAAGGTAAATGGTGCACCAAAGTCCCTATATGTCATTCGATTTGCACGAAATTTGGCATAGAGCACTGAATTGGGTCCAGAATGATGTGTGAAAAGATTCGAGAAAATCGGTTCAGATTTAGATATAGCTCCCATACATAGATTCGTCCGATTTAAGGTAAATGGGGCATCAATGTCACTATATATCTTTCGATTTACACGAAATTTGGCATAAAGTACTGAATTAGGTCCAGAATGATGTGTGCTAAGTTTCGTGCAAATCGGTTTAGATTTAGATATAGCTCCCATATATAGTTTCGTCCGATTTAAGGTAAATGATACACCAAAGTCCCTATATATCTTTCGATTTGAACGAAATTTGGCATAGAGTACTGAATTAGGTCCAGAATGATGTGTGAAAAGATTCGAGAAAATCGGTTCAGATTTAGATATAGCTCCCATTAATAGTTTCGTCCGGTTTAAGGTAAATGGTGCACCAAAGTCCCTATATGTCATTCGATTTGCACGAAATTTGGCATAGAGTACTGAATTAGGTGCAGAATGATTTGTGCTAAGTTTCGTGAAAATCGGGTCAGATTTGTATATAGCTCCCATATATATTTTCGTCCGATTTAAGGTAAATAGGGCACCAAAGTCCCTATATATTATTCGATTTGCACGAAATTTGGCATAGGGTACTGAAGTGGGTCCAGAACGATGTGTGCTATGTTTCGTGAAAATCGGGTCAGATTTGTATATAGCTCCCATATATATTTTCGTCCGATTTAAGGTAAATAGGGCACCAAAGTCCCTATATATCTTTCGATTTGCACGAAATTTGGCATAGGGTACTGAAGTGGGTACAGAATGATGTGTGCTAAGTTTCGTGAAAATCGGGTCAGATTTGTATATAGCTCACATATATATTTTCTATATTACCTCAAAAAGGCGGGGATTTATTTATAACCTCAAAGAGGCGTAGATTTATTAAATATATTTTTCCAAGGACCTCAAAGAGGTGAGGGTTTATTAAGAATATTTTTCCAAGGACCTCAAAGCGGCGTGGATTTATTAAAAATATGTTTCCAAGGACCTCAAAGAGGAGTGGATTTATTAAAAAGATTTTTTTCTGTGACCTAAAAATTGGATTTATTAAATTTTTTTCAGTGAACTAAAAATTGGATTATAAGAAATGTGTGAATTTAACACCTTTTTAATACAAGAATATTTCAAATAAATTCTGAAAATTCTCAAACAAAGTGTGCCGCCATATCATTACATCTTAATTTCAATTTCATGTTCTGTAAAAATATTACAAGGGCAATGACCCATTTACACAATTGTAATTTTTACTCTCAAACACACATTTTATTAAATCTCAAAATTATTTGAAGAAAAATTTTGAATATAAAACAGCAGTATTTAATTCAAATTCACACTTATTATTGAACTGGATCTTCTCAGGGTAACTTCATAATGAAGTCAATAATTGGATTAATTTTGATTTATGTCATATTCAATGGCAGCGGGAGTGGAGCTTTGAAACCGGTAGGTTGAATTTTGATTTTTTTATTTTCAATTTTGAAAATTTTTTAATATAAAAATTTGAATTTTTAGAATGACTGGTGTAGTGGAGAATTTTTACAAAATTCCCTGAAGCGTTGCGGGGCCATTTATGGAGCATCGATTGGTAAGAGGTTTGGGAATTGAAAAAAATATTAAAATGAAATAATTTTGAAACCTTTTTTCTCAGCTGATTACCATGACTATAGATATGTCAAACCGGCCCGAAATTATCACATGAAATGTTACAGAGCCTGCCAATTTGTGGACTGTAAGGCGGTGAGTATTAGAGGAAGTTTTAGTGGCAAATTTCATAATTTTTAAATAAGTCCAAAAATCTCAAAAAAAAAAAAAAAAAAAAAAAATAGCACTTGGGACCTCCAGGGAATCTTTAGAGGATCTGGCCTTTACCCTCTATAATTTTAATAATTTCCCTTTTATTCATTTCCAGTACAACAGCGATGGCAGCTTTGCCGCCAATGCAGCGGAGACCACAGCCTTTGCTTTTACCCGTAAAAATCCTCACCTCTGGAATCATGCAATAGAGGTGGCGAATTTTTGCATTAAATCACTGCCAGAAATCACATTTGAAAGTCCACATTGGAGTTATAATATGTAAGTATGAAAATGTGATGAAAACCAAAGTGGCGCCCAACGTATAGAAGAGAAAAAAAATAATTTTATTTATTTTTTTATTAATAGCTGCGATAAAACTGAAGACTTTTTGCAATGTATGCGCAGCAATCTACCCCACGGAGCATCATATGAGGGATTATTCTAAGGTGAATGGAATTTTGGTATCGATATATGGGTATTAGGGGCAAGGAAATAAGGAAACATTTTTTTGAAAAAAATAAAATTAACAATTTTTTATAATTTAAATGTTGTTTTACTCTGAATACAGATTCTAATCGAAATAAATTCATAAACATGAAATTTAAATTTTTAAATAATTGAGAAAAATAATTTAAAAACAAAGAAATATACATTTTATACCATTCTCTTCTCAATTGGGTACCTGAAAGTAACCTAAATCTCCAATATACGAAGTTGACATTAAAAGAAAAACTTATTCTACACAAAATTTCACTATAGGTTTCCAAATAAACTATATCTCTTTATATAATATATAATAAGAAAAAATTGATTCGAAAAATAAGTATAAAATAAAAATATATAATTCTCTTTTCCTAAATTGGGTCAACTTTTCTCCCCCAATACCACATTTTAGGGACATGATCGTAAAGAGAAAATTATTCCTCATTAAATTTCACTATACACCTTCACACAAAGAAATTTTGTTGACCTTATAGGTTCCATTGAAAAGTCCCCTCGAATAAGTTCACACTAACAAAAATTTTTTGGCAATTAAATATTGCACTTTTTCCAAGTTCATTGCAAAATTTCCTAAAAATCTTCACTTTAGATAGGTGACGTCAATGAAAGAAAGATTCTTCATCGAATTTCACTAAGGGTCTCTGAAGAAACGAAATATCTATGGGTAATACATCAATCACAATACTTGAATTTACTCATGACATTTTCTTAGCCGTCAATATTAAGAAACTAGGCCATAGTGCGTATGAGTGTTGTCAACACGTATACGCCATACTACCAATACCAAAGCAACTCTGAAAAAGAGAGAGAGAGGGGGAGAAGCTGATGGTCGAGTAATATAAAATTTTGCTAAAATTTAAAATTATATTTCTTGACATTTCATTGGAATTTACTCAAATATTTTTTTTTTTATTTTTAAAAATTGTGGCATTTAACATGAACGATTTGTTTCCCCTAATCTTATACTTTAGAGGTAGGGTACCAATGGAAACAATATTCCTCATTAAATTTCACTATAGTTCTCCACTCAACATAAATCTCTAAATGCTACAGGTTTCACGAAAAATCCCCTCAAAGAAACCCACTTTTATACAAATGTCCTTCCTTTTTAATTTCATATTTTCTTCGATTTCATTGCAAAATTTCCCAAAAATCTTAATTTTACATAAATGATGTCAATGAAGGAAAGAATCTGCATTGAATTTCACTAAGGGTCTTAGAAGAATACATCAATCACAATACTTGAATTAACTCATGTCATTTTTTTTAGCCGTCAATATTAGGAAACTTTATCATAGTGCGTATGAGTGTTGTCAACACATATACGTCATAGTACCAATACCATAGCAACTCTGAAAAGAGAGAGGCACAGAGAGGAAGAAACTGATGGTCGAGAAATGCAAATTTGCTATAATTCAAACTTAAAAATATTTTTTCTTTGAAATTTTATTTTGAATTAACCAAAATATTTTTTATTGATTTTTAAAAATTTTGACATTTAATATGAAGCAATTTTTCTCACTAAATCTTATACTTTAGAAGCAGTCTACCAATGGAAACAATATTCCTCATTAAATTTCACTATAGGTCTTCACATAAAATAGATCGTTTAATACTCTGGGTTTCATTAAAAATTGCCATTGAATAAACCCACTTAAAGGCAAATTTTTTTCGCAATAAAATTTCATGTTTTTTTCGATTTCGATGCAAAATTTCCCAAAAATCTTCACTTTACATGGTTGATGTCAATAGAAGAAAGGTTCTGCATTAAATTTCACTAAGGGTCTCGGAAGAAACGAAATTTGTAGGTGTAGCCTATCAATAACAATATTTGAATTTGCTTATTATATTTTCTTAGTAGTTAATATTTCATGAAATGTAGTCATAGTGCGTATGAGTGTTGTCAACACGTATACGCCCCATTACCACTAACAACAAATCTGAAAGAGGGAGAAATGGGTTGTTCGAATAATAGACATTTATTACAATTTCAATTTCTTAAAGATATTTCTTTTAGATTTCCTTTGAGTTTATCTAAATAATGTATTTATTGATTCTTTTACCTTTTTTTGCATTTGAATTGAACCGATTTTTCTCCCCGATTGGTATATCTTAGGAGCATGGTAGCAAAGGAAAAAATATTTTGCATCAAATTTCACTTTAAGTCTCCATACAAAAGAAATCTCAAAACATTTTAGATTTTATTTAAAATCGCATCGAATGGTGTTGCAAAAACCGAAAATTTTTGAAAGAAAATTTCATATTTTTTCTCATTGAATGCTTATTTTTCCTTATAAATCTTAATTTTAAGAGGTTCTTGTAAACGGAAAATATATTCTACATCGAATTTTACAATAGATGTCTGAACATAAGAAATCTGTAGGGATACCCGTCAATCGTAATATCGGAATTTATTTACGACATAATTTCCTACTGACTGGTTTGGGGTTAATTTTCGATGTATTCAAATTGGATCAACTTTTATCCTAGAAACCTACATTTTAGGAGCTTGCGATATAAGGAAAACATATTCTGCATTAAATTTCACAATAAGTCACCAAATAAAATAAATCTGTATAAGCTATAGATTTTCATAAAAATCATCTTAAATTATTATGCAAAATCAGAAAAATTTCGCAAGCCAATTTTTGTAGTTTTAAGAATTAATTTAAAATCTTCCCTATTAAATCTTTACATTACGATATTAATGGTAGGGGGAAATAAGTCATAAGTCAGAAAAGTCATAATATTATAACTTATTTATGACTTAATTTCATATAACTTTTTTTGTGTTAATTTTCTAGGTATTCAAATTGAACAAAATTTTCTGCTGGAAACCTACATTTTAGAAGCTTGTGATCAAGGAAAAAAATATTCTGCATCAAATTTTACTATAAGTCTTCAAACAAAAGACATTTCTAAACTTTATAGATTATTTTAAAAATCGCCTCAAATTATGATGCAAAAACCGAAAATTTTTGCAAGCAAAATTTCATGCTTTTTCTAATTGATTGCTTATTTTTCTTAATCCTAAACATTACAGATTTTATTAAAAATCGCATAGAATTATGATGCAAAAACCGAAAATTGATTGCTTATTTTTCTTAATCCTAAACATTACAGATTTTATTAAAAATCGCATAGAATTATGATGCAAAAACCGAAAATTTTTGAAACAAAATTTCATACTTTTTCTAGTTGATTGCTAATTTTTCCTAATAAATCTTAATTCTAGGTGAATATTTCCAATGGAGAACATATTCTACATTGAATTTCACTATAGGTCCCTGAAGTAATGAAATCTGTAGGGATACACTGTCAGTCATAATATCGGATAATATTTATGACTTAATTTCATATTGACATTTTTAGTGTTAATTTTCTGGGTATTCAAATTGAACCAAATTTTCTCCTAGAACTCTACATTATAGGAGCTTGGGATTAAAGGAAAAAATATTCTGCATAAAATTTCACTTTATGTGTCCATACAAAAAAATCTCAAAACATTTTAGATTTTATTAAAAATCATCTCGAATTAGGATGCAATACCCGAAAATTTTTTGAAGCAAATTTCATGCCTTTTCTAATTGAATGCTTATTTTTCCTAATAAATATTCACTTTATGAGATTAATGCTAAGGGTGAATATATTCTACATCGAATTTCACTATAGGTTCCCGAAGAAATGAAATCTGTAGGTGTCAGATATAAATCTCTATAATTTATTTTAAATGTGACAATTTCTTAGGTGTAAATATTTCATAAATACATCCAATGGTGCGTATCAGTTTTGACAATACTTATACGCATTTTAGAAGCTTGCGATGAAAGGAAAAAATATTCTGCATCAAATTTCAATATTAGTCTTCAAACAAAAGAAATTTCTAAACTTTAAAGATTATATTAAAAATCGCCTCGAATTATGGTACAAAAACCGAGAATTTTTGCAAGGCAAATTTCATACTTTTTCTAATTGATTGCTGATTTTTTTTAATAAATCTCGATTTTAGGTGATTATTGCTAAGGGAGAATATATTCTACATCGAATTTCACTAAAGGTCCCCGAAGAAATGAAATCTGTAGGGATACATTATTGTCAGTCATAATATCATAACTTATTTATGACTTAATTTCTTGTTGAGATTTTAAGTGTTAATTTTCTGGGTATTCAAATTGAACCAAATATTCTCCTAGAATTCTACATTATAGGAGCATGGGATTAAAGGAAAAAATATTCTACATAAAATTTCACTATAAGTCTTCAAACAAAAGAAATTTCTAAACTTTATAGATTATATTAAAAATCGCCTCGAATTATGATGCAAAAACCGAAAATTTTTGAAACAAAATTTCATACATATTCTAATTGATTGCTTATTTTTCTTAATAAATCTCCACTTTAGGATATTAATGCTAAGGGTGAATATATTCTACATCGAATTTCACTATAGGTTCCCGAAGAAATGAAATCTTTAGGTGCAATATATAAAACTCTGTAAATGAATTTATATGTGACAATTTCTTAGGTGTTAATATTTCATAAATACATCCAATGGTGCGTATGAGTTTTGACAATACTTATACGCACCAGTACTACTAAATATGAAATGGAGAGCGTAGCTGCTGAATTTTGAAGCTGCATATTTGCCAAAAATTCATATCTTTATTGATACTATTTTGAAGAATTGAATTCGGTTTACTTAACTAAATTTTTATTGGAATTGAATTTGAAATTATTAGGTATTTCAATTGTGCCTCGATTTCTCCCACAAAACTTCCCTTCAGAGTCTTGACTTCAAAGGGAAAATTATTCTTTATCGAATTTCAATTGAGGTCCTGGAATAAAATAAATCTGTATCTCCAATAGGTTAATGAAAAAATTCGTAAAACTTTTGATATGTAAATATATTTATTCGTATTTTTGATAGCACAAGAAACCACCACAAATTGTTTTATTAAAGTTTTTGATTATTTTTTTAAATAGAGGAATTCGTTTGATTTGTGTTTCCGATTAATTCACATTTCTGTTGTCTAGGATCCGTTCACAATTTTATTGAAACAAAGCTTGCAGAGATATGGGAATTGGACTGTGGTTCACATAGCATTGTAAAAATTCCTCTGCAGAATCACAGCTGGAAAAAAGAGACAATTTTATTATTTTTAACTTCAAAATAGAATATAGAAAATGAATGGGGAAAATTCCACATCCACAATTCCAAATCTATCCCCAAGAAGAGTAAAATAAACCATTTTTCATTAAAATTTCTTATCTTTCCGAATTTTGATTTTTTTTCTTCTTATCATTTTAAATTTCAGGATAAATTCAATTCAATTAAAATCTGAGTAAATTTCAAATATTTTAAATATATTAAAAATATATTTTCTTTTGCTTACGTATTTTCTCCAGTCTTTATGTGTTGTATACAATAATTGGCATTTTGTTCCATAACCTTGTAGACTTCCCAATTGCCATAGGAAGTTATGAAGGCGGTACGACGGGCCAGGTCAGAGCTAAAGGTGTGATCTTCTTTGAACTGGAAATAATTTTCCAAAATAATATTTTTTTTTTAATTTTAATATAAGAAAAGTTCCTACCAATTGACACTCCTGAAATAGACAGCCTCGGAAACATTTTGCCGGATCGGATGCTGCCGGTTTTAGTTGAAGATATTGCTGCAAATCATCTAAAATCAAGGGGAGAATATTTAATAATTTTTTATTTAAAAAAATAAAATATTTTCAATTTTTATATCGGAAATACCATCATTGGTTCCATGTGCGGCAGCACAGCGGGATATTATTTTGCGGGCCACATCACCAATACACCATTCAGCCTTTAAAATAAATAAAATGAAAAAGAAAAATAACTAAAATATAAAACTTCCTTGGTTGTAATTTCTAGAAAATAGGTATCAAAAGATGCAGGAGGAAAGATAGAAAAATATAGAATTATTACGAAATGTCTTAGCTTTTCTGACCTCCAAAATATTCCCTATTTTATATAGAAACTGTAGTGCGTATAAGTACTGACAACACTCATACGCACCACGGATGTTTTAATAAAAGAATAACGGTCAAGAAAATGTCACAAATCAATTCGAGTATTGTGAGCGAATTATTACACCTAGAGATTTCTTTTCTTCAGAGACCCATAGTGAAATTCGACGTAGAATATATCTTCCATTAACATCATTCCTCTTAAGTGGAATTTTTTGGGAGATTTGGCAATGAGGTCGAAGGGAGTTCCATATTTCAGCAAAATTAAAATTTCCGTTTTTGTGCCAAATGAGAGGGGATTTTTTAAGAAACCTATTAGAATTAGAGACTTCTTTTGTTATGTGACATATAGTCGAATTTTCTATAGAATATTTTTTCCTTTGATATCATGCTTCTAAAAGTTGAGATTGTTGTAGAAAATTTGATCCTAACACTTAACTATTTTTATAACACTTTGCTATTTTGATAACATTAATTTTGTGAATTCTATTCAATTTTCAAAAAATATATTTGTAAAAATGTGAACGTAGGCTATATTTACGTCTTCTATAAATTTTTCTCCGGGTTTTTATTAGTTCCAAGTAGTATTAGTGCGTATACGTGTTGACAACACTCATACGCCCTATATGATGAATATTAAGGTATAAGAAAGTGCCACAAATAAATTCGAGAATTTCGAATGAAATATTAAACCTACGAATTTCTTTTCTTCAGAGACCCTAATTGAAATTCGATGTAGAATCTATCTTCCAATAACATCATTGCTCTAAAGTGAAATTTTTTGGGAGATTTGGCTATGAGGTCGAAAAGAGTTCCATGTTTCATCAATATTAAAATTTCGGTTTTTGTGCCAAATGAGAGGCGATTTTTTTAGAAACATATAACAATTAGAGACTTCATTTGTTCGGTGACTTATAGTGAAATTTGCTGTAGAATATTTTTTCCTTTAGTAACATGCCCCTAAAATGTAGGACTGAGTTTGAAAATTTGGTCCAATGGGATTACCAAATAATTATCCCAAATAAGAAAATTTTTCTGAAATTCTAATTTAATTTGGAAATTTCCAATAATCTGTTATATCTACAGCTAAACTTTGTTTTGAGACTAACAGTGGAATTTAGTGGGGAATATTTCTCCTCTTTACAGTATTCCCCTCAAATGAAGTTTAGGGTCACTTTCGTGCCAAGACTGGAAAACGCACAAACCAAAATTGTTAAAAACCAATAAATAAAGCAGTATTTTTTTGGTCAAACTTCTGGCGGATATTTTCTGGTTATATATTATATGAACCAAATTTTATTTATTCGGAGACTTATAATGAAATTTAGCGTAGAATATTTTTTCCTTTAGTATGATGACCCTAAAATGTAGGACTGAGTTTGAAAATTTGGTCCAATGAGATTACCAAAATATTATCCCAAATAAGAAAAATTTCATGAAATTCAATTTTGTATTGTAAATCACCAATAACCTGTTATACCTACAGCCAAACTTTGTTTTGAGACTAGCAGTGGAATTTAGTGGAGAATATTTCTCCTCTTTACAGTATTCCCCTCAAATGAAGTTTAGGGTCACTTTCGTGCCAAGACTGGAAAACGCACAAACCAAAATTGTTAAAAATCAATAAATAAAGCAGTGTTTTTTTGGTCAAACTTCTGGCGGATATTTTCTGGTTATATATTATATGTACCAATTTTTTTGTTCCTAGACTTATAGTAAAATTTGTTGTAGAATATTATTTCCTTTGATACCAAGCTGCTAAAATGTAGGATTGTGGGTTGAAATTTGATTTAAAAAAAATATACTTACATTTCGAAAGGTTGATGCACGAACACAGGCCACCAAAGCCAAGAGAATTACGAAGTTTATAATTTTCATGATGACACGTAAATTCTTTGATTCTTAAACTCGTTCTTAAAATGTGGAACTTTGTCTTTATTTGAGTTATGAATTTGCTAACTAATTTATATACATTAGTAGCGGTATTTATATGAAAGTTTTCTTCCAATCACATTAGTCACAAATAATTATCATGTAATATTGAAATTATTGCTACAAGCATTCCAATTTTGTTTTATGTTCTGTTAACATTAAAAAAACAACACTTCCGCTAAGATGATTACAAATAATTTCTACCTTGGAAAAATATTTTGTAATAAATCCAAGCCTTGGCTACTTGACAAAAATTATTTTTTAATAAATCCACGCTACTTGAAAAAAATATTTTTTAACAAAAATATTTGTTAAATTTTATTTTTGAAATGCTTTTATTTTCATAATTTTTTCTAAATAATGTTTTATTATATTTCGTAGCCATTTTCAGAACAGTCCCTCATACGACGCTCCAAATGGCAGATTACTACGCATACATTGTATAAAATCTTCCGTTTTATCGCATCTATCAATAAAATAAGAAATGTTAAGACTTCTTCAAGTTAACGTTGGGCGCCACTCTGCCCTCCTTTCATACTTACACACTATACCTTGTATGGCCATATTCATATGTAATTTCTGGCAATGATTTTAAACAAAATTGCGCAGCATCTCTAGCCTGAATCCAGAGATGGGGATTTTTGCGGGTAAATGTAAATGCGGTGATTTCGGCAGCATTGCCGACAAAACTGCCATCGGTGTTGTACTGAAATGGGAAAACAACATACATTTATTATAAGGAGATATTTCCAGGCTCTCTTCTCGAATATTCTCTGAGTACTATTAGAGGTTTATACAAAAAATACTCACCGCCTTACAATCAACATGGGCGCAGGCTCTGAAGCATTCCATGCGATTATTGCGGGCCGGTATCAAATATCTTAAGTCATAGTAATCACCTAGAGATTTTTTTTAATTTGGAAATATTATTTTTTTCACTTACCTATTGTTGCCCCAAATATGGCCCCACAACGCCTCAGCGACTTTTGTAAAAATTCTCCGCTACAAAAATCATTCTAAAATCATTTTTTATACCCTTCACCACACTGTGGTACAGGGTATTATGTCTTTGTGCATATGTTTGTAACAGGCAAAAGGAAACGAGATAGACACATGGTTCCTTTTGAGAATATGCATAGAATCACTTTCTGAGTCGATTTATGCATGTCCGTCCGTCCGTCTGTCCGTCTGTCCGTCTTTCCATGTTAAATTGTAAACAAAGTACAGGTCGCATTTATGATCCGAATTGGATGAAATTTGGCATAGGTCACTTATTCGGCCCAAGGACGAACCCTATTGAAATTGGGAAAAATCGGTTCAGATTTAGATATAGCTCCCATATATATATTTAACCGATTTAATGTAAACGGTCCCTATATATCTTTCGATTTGCACGAAATTTGGTACAGCCTAATCATTTAGGTCTAGAATGATGTCTGCCAAGTTTCGTGAAAATCGGTCCAGATTTAGATATAGCTCCCATATATAGTTTCGTCCGATTTCATGTAAATAGTGCCCAAAGTCCCTATATATCTTCTGATTTGCACGAAATTTGGCATAACGTACTGAATTAAGCCTAGAGGGATGTCTGCCAAGTTTGGAGAAAATCGGTCCAGATTTAGATATAGCTCCCATATATAGTTTCGTCCGATTTGATGTAAATGGTCCACCAAAGTCGCTAAATATCTTCCGATTTGCACGAATTTTGGCATAACGTACAGAATTGAGTCTAGAATGATGTCTGCCAAGTTTCGTGAAAATAGGTCCTGATTTAGATATAGCTCCCATATATAGTTTCGTCCGATTTCATGTAAATGGTGCACCAAAGTCCCTATATATCCTTCGATTTGCACGAAATTTGGCATAACGTACTTAATTGAGCCTAGAATGATGTCTGCCAAGTTTCGTGAAAATCGGTCCAGATTTAGATATAGCTCCCTTTTATTATAGATTGATTTTAAGTAATTGACGTACTAAGGAACCAATTGGAATAAAACGTTCTGAAAGTTGTATAACCTAACCTGTTACAAGTTTGTTTGAAATCGCTCAATATTTGGATAGAGCTTCCATATATATTTTCGCCCGATTTCTAGTAAATTGGGCATCAAACTCCTCATGTTAGTCAGATTGACATACAATTTTGCACAACTTACAAAATTGAGCATAAAATTATATAGTTGCGTTTTCTAGAAGTGCAGACATAGCCCAACGGATGACCTATTTATATTTGTTTGAAGTCGATTGACATACTTTATGGATAGATCTAGGTAGATTCACATTTAGATAAATATCAATTTTTTTTTCATCCAATTTTATGTTATAGTCCTGCTTAATATACCCATAGTGGTGGAGGGTATCATATAGTCGGCCCCGTCCGACTTTACTACTTTCCTTACTGGTTTATTACAAAATTTTTCGAATTCTAAATATTTCCTTTTTAATTTTTACCAACCGGTTTTAAATTCATCGAATTCGATGTGCTAATAAAAAATTGAAAGAGCAAAAGCAATCCAATTTTGGGCTTCATAATGCCAGTATCTCGCCGAGATTTGCACCCTGGAAGGTAATCTTTAAAATAAATGTGATTCCGATTAAGATTGCTGATTATATATAAAATTAGATATTAGATAATATTGAATAATTTAATTTAATTATATTATTAATTAAAAATTCGACTGGTTTGAATTTGCAGATACTTTATTAAAAATAATATTTTTTGTCAAGTAGCCAAGGCGTGGATTTATAAAAAAATAGAGGCCTGTCGAAACCTGTCTAAGGCGTGGATTTATTACGAAAGAATCGAGGCCTGTCGAAGCCTGTCTAAGGCGTGGATTTATTAAAAGATATTTTTCCAAACCATCCAACCATAAAAATCCAAATATAATAAATTATTTAAAATAATTAAAATTGAGTCTAATTATCTTCAAATATTGTCAATGACAAAGATTCGGCACTAGAGAGAATAATTTACGATTTTTTAACAATGTGCGACAAGCAAATAAAACCTCCGAACATTTATTTTCAATTTGAATTTTTTAATTAAATAAAAGATTTTTGTATATTTTTCTGGAATATAAATAAGATCAGTTCGGAAGAAATACGACAAAGAAGATCGAATACGTTCAGCGAAGGAAAAAAAGATTTTAGACCGACAACAAAAACAAATATTATGAAATTATTTGCCGCCTTAATTATTTATGGTCTAATAGCTGCCAATGATGCCATTAAACCGGTAAGTGATCGGAATATTGGAAATTTTTGTTTAACGGATTCGAAATAATTTTGTTTATTATTATTTTGATTTTTTTCGATATTATTTCCAGAATGACTGGTGTTATGGCCCTTATTTGAAAAATGAAATGGATGCCTGTGCTGTGGCGTATGGGGCTACGCAGGGTAAAAAAATTGAAATTATTATTTAAAACTTCTTTGAAAATAACTTCTCCTTTCAGGTGATCTCTATGATTTGCTGCATTTGAATCCTGCTCGAAATTTGCAAATGAAATGTTATCGGGCCTGTGCCTTTAATGCCTGTCGGGCGGTAGGTATTCGATGAGGATGTTTTGTGGGACCTTTTTTTGATTTTTGTGTTAATTTTTTTCTATTTGTGTGAACAGTTCAATTTGGATGGTAGTTTTGCTCCCCATGTCCCCTACACCATGGCCTTTAGTATGACCCGCATACATGCTGAAAATTGGGCCATAATCCGAGAAGCCACAAAATATTGTCTGAAGATTCTGCCAACGATATCGTTTGCTCGTCCCTATAAGAGTAGTAATGTGTAAGTAAAAAATATTTTTTGTCAAGTAGCCAAGGCGTGGATTTATGAACAAATATTTTTTGAAGCCACAACAAGGCGTGGATTTATTAAAAAATATTTTTTTTTTCAATTTTCTAAGGCGTGGATTTATTAAAAATATTTTTTTAAATTTTTCTAAGGCGTGGATTTATTAAAAAATATTTTTTGAAGCCACAACAAGGCGTGGATTTATTAAAAAATATTTTTTGAAGCCACAACAAGGCGTGGATTTATTAAAAAATATTTTTTGAAGCCACAACAAGGCGTGGATTTATTAAAAAATATTTTTTGAAGCCACAACAAGGCGTGGATTTATTAAAAAATATTTTTTGAAGCCACAACAAGGCGTGGATTTATTAAAAAATATTTTTTGAAGCCACAACAAGGCGTGGATTTATTAAAAAATATTTTTTGAAGCCACAACAAGGCGTGGATTTATTAAAAAATATTTTTTGAAGCCACAACAAGGCGTGGATTTATTAAAAAATATTTTTTGAAGCCACAACAAGGCGTGGATTTATTAAAAAATATTTTTTGAAATTTTTCTAAGGCGTGGATTTATTAAAAAATATTTTTTGAAATTTTTCTAAGGCGTGGATTTATTAAAAAATATTTTTTGAAATTTTTCTAAGGCGTGGATTTATTAAAAAATATTTTTTGAAATTTTTCTAAGGCGTGGATTTATTAAAAAATATTTTTTGAAATTTTTCTAAGGCGTGGATTTATTAAAAAATATTTTTTGAAATTTTTCTAATAATATTTTTTGAAATTTTTCTATGGCGTGGATTTACTAAAAAATATTTTTTGAAGCCACAACAAGGCGTGGATTTATTAAAAAATATTTTTTGAAACCATCACAAGGCGTGGATTAATTAAAAAATATTTTTTGAAGCCACGACAAGGCGTGGATTTTTAAAAAAAAATATTTTTTGAAGCCACGACAAGGCGTGGATTTATTAAAAAATATTTTTTTAAATTTTTCTAAGGCGTGGATTTATTAAAAAAATATTTTTTTAAATTTTTCTAAGGCATGGATTTATTAAAAAATATTTTTTTAAATTTTTCTAAGGCGTGGATTTATTAAAAAATATTTTTTTAAATTTTTCTAAGGCGTGGATTTATTAAAAAATATTTTTTTAAATTTTTCTAAGGCGTGGATTTATTAAAAAATATTTTTTTAAATTTTTCTAAGGCGTGGATTTATTAAAAAATATTTTTTTAAATTTTTCTAAGGCGTGGATTTATTAAAAAATATTTTTTTTTAATTTTTCTAAGGTGTGGATTTATTAAAAAATATTTTTTAAAATTTTTCTAAGGCGTGGATTTATTAAAAAATATTTTTTTAAATTTTTCTAAGGCGTGGATTTATTAAAAAATATTTTTTTAAATTTTTCTAAGGCGTGGATTTATTTTTTTATTTTTCTAAGGCGTGGATTTTTTAAAAAAATTTTTTTTAAATTTTTTATTAAAAAATAATTTAAATTAATAGTTTAAATTAAATATTTTTTTAATTTTTCTAAGGCGTGGATTTATTAAAAAAATTGTTTTAAATTTTTCTAAGGCGTGGATTTATTAAAAAAATATTTTTTTAATTTTTCTAAGGCGTTGATTTATTAAAAAATATTTTGTTTTTAAATTTTTCTAAGGCGTGGATTTGTTAAAAAATATTTTTTTTAATTTTTCTAAGGCGTGGATTTATTAAAAAATATTTTTTTAAATTTTTCTAAGGCGTGGAATTATTAAAAAAATATTTTTTTACATTTTTCTAAGGCGTGGATTTATTAAAAAAATATTTTTTTTAAATTTTTCTAAGTCGTGGATTTATTAAATAATATTTTTTAAATTTTCTAAGCCGTATGGATTTTTTTTTAATTTTATTTCATTTAATTATTTTTTTCCAGCTGTGAGAACACCGAGGATCTGATGCTGTGTGTGAGGCTACACACCCCACCGGGTACATCCTTTGTTGGTGCCTTTTGAACAAAAATAGTCCTGTTTTCTTTGGAGATAAAAAAGAGCCGGGCACAGAGTTTATGGTGAAATGCTTCGATTTTTTTTTTTTTTGAATAAAAATTGTAATACATCTTACAAGGCTATTAAAATTCGGTTTAATTCAAATTTAAAACTATTCTTCACATATAACATTTATTGCCTACTTTCAGGCGCATTGTTTGGAGACTTTGGAAAATAACAATATTGCCAACTATTATTGTTAAATAAAATGCAGCGGGATATTATAGGCATGGATTTATTAAAAATATTTTTTTCAGTCATCCAAAATAGGCGTGGATTTATTAAAAATGTTTTTTCAGTCATCGCAAATTGGCATGGATTTATTAAAAATATTTTTTTTTACTTTACTTACTTAGCTGGCTTGTGACAGAACTTTCGTTCCATAAGCCGAGCTTAGAAAAAGATTTCCAGGCGCGTCGGTCTTTTGCGCAATTTTTCCAATTTGAAATACCATATTCGGCAAGGTTGTCTTCCACTTGATCTTTCTATCTTATTCGTGGCCTTCCACTTCTGCGTGAACCATCAGCTGGTTCGATTTTATATGCCTTCTGGGCTGGGGCATTTTCATCCATTATCACAACATGACCTAGCCAACGTAGTCGCTGCAGCTCAATAACAAGACGCTGATACTATCAGTGCTGTTATATGGATCTGAAGCATGGGTACTTGGGCTAGTACATGAGGCAGCTCTTGGGGTGTTTGAAAGAAAAATTCTCCGAAAGATCTATGGTCAGATCTACGTCGATGGTGAATATCGCCGTCGAATGAACCATGAATAATTGTACCAGCTATACTCCGACATCGACATGGTTCATTCGACGCCGATATTCACAATCAACGCAGATCTGCCCATAGATCTTTTGGAGAATTTTACTCTCAAACACTCCAAGAGCTGTCTCATCTGCTTGCGCAAGTACCCATGCTTCAGATCCATATAACAGTACGGGTAGTATCAGCGTCTGGTAGAGTGTGAGTTTGGTCTGGCGGGAGGTGGCCTTGTTTTTTAACTACTTACTTAGACCATAGTAGCATCGGTTGGCCATCACAAACCTTCTCCGAATTTCAAATCTGATGTCATTCATTTTGTTTATGGCGGTACCAAGGTATATAAAATCCTTAAATACCTTGAAGCTGTAGTTCTCAAGTTCCACAGTTGGTCCAAGTATACTGGACGTCTTGGGCGTTGATACTATCAGCTTGGTCTTCTCGCCGTTTACTGCCAGACCCACTTTGGCAGAATCCTTCTCAATTTGTTCAAAGGTGGTTGTTACCGCTCTCAATATTCGACCCATTATTTCGATTTCTTCGGCGTAGGCGAGTAACATGTGTTGTTTGGAGTACAGAGTGTCATTTCTGTTCACTTATGCCTCCCGTATGACCTTTTCCAGCAAAATGTTAAAATGGGGTCACTCGACAAACTATCACCTTGTCTGAATCCTCGTTCGGTATTAAAGGGCTCCGAGAGGTCCTTTTCGACTTTAACTGCTGATCTTGTGCCACTTATAGTTATCCAGCATAGCCGTATTAATATTGCAGGAATGCCGAACGTAGACATGACTTTAAACACCTCTGAACGGATAGGGCTGTCGAATGTGGCTTTATAGTCGACAAATAGGTCGAGGAATGTGTCGATGTGTTTTTCGTGGGTCTTTTCCAGGATTTGGCGCAGAGTGAAAATCTGTTCAATGATGGATTTGCCAGGTCTGAAGCCGCATTGATATGGTCCAATAATGTCATTGACCATTGGCTTCAGTCGTCCACATGCTGCACGCTGGGTAGCACTTTATATGCGATGGGAAGGAGACTTATTCCTCTATAGTTGGCACATATCGTTTTGTCTCCTTTTTTGTGCACGGGACACAGGATGCTGGGGTTCCAATCATTGGGCAAGCATTATTCTAGCCAAATTGTACTAATCAGTGCATGCTCCTTACTAGCATCTGACTACCAATCTTGAATAGTTCGGCTTGTAACTCATCGGCACCTGCTGCTTTATTATTCTTCAGCCGATTGATTGCTATTCTGACTTCATCTTGGATAGGTGGTATACACTCAATACCGTCATCTATTATTGCTTCTGGGGTATCCTCTTCACCGCTACTATTTGATACTAGAAGCTTTTCGAAATGCTCCTTCCAGATCCTCAACACGCTGTCTGTATCTGTCACCAGGTTTCCTTCTTCATTTCTACAGGAGGATGTGCCTGCACCAAAGCCTTCGGCTTGGTGTATTACACGTTGGTAGAATTTTCGGACTTCATTCTGACTCCTGTACATCTCGATTTGTTTACGCTCACGTTTTTCTTGTTCTTTCTTCTTTTTTTCGGAAAATACGTTTCTCTTCTCTCCTTTTCTTCCGATAGTTCTCCATCGCATTACGTGTTGCTACTATCTGCAGGGTTGCCCTATACGCTGCATTTTTCACATCAGTAGCATTTCGAGACTCCCGATCGGACCTCGGATTTCTTGATGGTGGTCTTTGGTACCCCAAGTGTTGATTTTGCTGCAGTTTGTAGATAGTGGGCAATTCTCTGCCACTTCTTCTTTCTATATTATTATCGGGACAAGGGGTGCTTTCGCCAAGCAGTTGGGTAAGTTGAGCGGAGTAGGCTTCTTTTGTTTATTTTTTTGCAGCTTTTCGATGCCGAGTTTCCGTGTTACATTAGATCGCACCTTTGCTGCTACATTAAGACGGGTGCGTGCCTTGGCTGCCACAAGGTAATGGTCCGAATCGATATTCGCTTCTCGGATCGATCGGACGTCCAAAACACTGAATGAATGCCTTCCGTCTATCACAACATGATCGATTTGATTTTTCGTTATTCGATCGGGAGAAATCCAAGTGGCCTTGTGTACATCGAGATGCTTGAATCTGGTGCTGGTAACTACAATGTTTTTTTGCTGCCGCGTAGTCAATCAACCTCATGCCGTTGTCGGATGTTTCTTCATGGAGGTTGAATTTTCCGACGGTGGGGCCAAAGATATTTTCCCTTCCGATTTTTGCATTAAAATCTCCTAGCAGAATTTTAATGTCATGGCCAGGGCAACGATTATATGCTGTTTCTAGGCGCTCGTAAAAAAATGTCTTTGGTCTGTTCATCATTGTCTTCCGTCGGAGCATGGGAGGAAATAAGACTGATGTAGAAGAACTTCGCTTTTATGCGGATTATAACATTTTGCTCATTTACTGGAGTGAATCTGAAGACAAAGTCTTTTATTCTCCTGTTAACCATAAATCCGCAGCCAAATTCACGTCTTGTTTCATGGCAGCTATAATACAGGGCGTAATCGTCTGATTTACTTACGCGAGTCCCTTTCCATCGCATTTCCTGTAAGGCAATAATATCGGCTTTGTACTTCTTTAGTACATCTGCCAAAGCGAACACTGCGCCTGTTCTGTACAAGGTGCGCACATTCCAAGTGCAGATTCACAGATCGTGGTCCTTTCTACGTTTGCGGGGATCGTCAACATTAGGGTGGGTTTTTGTTTTCTTTTTCTTTGCTTTTTCATAGTAGGTTCGGTTTTCCGAGTGTGGGCGACTAACCCGACGCCTCAACCCATTTTTTTTTTATAGTTCTTATGGGTAGCTCTTATATATAATGTTTTCACATTTGTATGTAGCTCTTATTTATAAGTTTGTTCGATTTCATATGAATCGTGTACTAAAATCGCTATATCAGTAGGTTAAATATGTGGGACTCGTTAATAATGCAATAAAAATAGTTCCGCTGGTGAAATGTAGTTATCAACACCATGATCGCATTAGGTTCGTGCATTTGCTATAAACATCTATTTGTTACCACATTAACTTTCTCCATCCAACTAAAAAGCGACATCTACAAGTCGGAATTGCTTATTATGGGCAATTAAAATAGCTACCCCAGGAGACACCGTGGTGAGGTCAGTGTCCACAATTGAGATGAAAGAGGGACCAAGATAAGCCTGGACTTCGCCATGTTAAAACCAATCAGAGCCGTTGCTTGGTATCTATCGTTCCCTACGTCATCCAAAATAGACGTGGATTTATTAAAAATATTTTTTTTTCAACTCTTAATTTTTCTTGTCTACGAAATAATGATAAATCGAAATCGTTGACATAGACAGACAGCCTAACTAACCTAACCTAATCAATATTCAAAAAATAAATCACAGACGTCACGAATATGTATTCATAGAGAAGATTGCAGAATAATAATTATATAAAATCCGGTTAATAACAACAACAACAACTATTTGTTTATTATATTTTGAATTTGTTGTTGTTGTTGTTGTTGTGGATTTTTGAATGTGTTTTTTTTTAGTTCAGAACTTGTTAGGTGCAGTCTCTATTCGTTCATCACAGCATAAACAGTTCAATGCGTCTGCGATTGTTGGTATTTTTGGCTATTGTCTCAGTTTCGTGCGGTGCAGAAGAATTGAAACCAGTAAGTTTTGGGGAGAATTATAAAAAAAAAATTCGATGAAATTTTGAAGAATAAAATTGAACAAAAAATTTTGAAAAAATTATTTTTGAAAAAAAAATTAACGGAAATTTTCAAAATCACAAAAAAATTAAATATTATTAAAATTATGAAAAAATATTTTTGAGTGAAATTAAAAAAATAAATAAAAAATTTTCAAAAAAATAAAATTTCAAAAAATTTAATATTAAATTTTAAAAAAATATAATAATAAAACTTTGGAAAAAAGATAAAATTTCTTGTTCGAAAATTTTGAAAGTAAAGAATTTGTTTTTATTTTTTCAGAATAGCTGGTGCAGTGATTTCCGTTTGGAAAATGTGATCAAAAAATGCATGGAGGAGTATAATGGCATTTTGGGTATGTTAAATTGAATATGAATATTAAATACAGTATATATCGAATATAAGAAACTCAAAAAAAGCCGGAGATTTCTTTCTTATATGCGTTTTTTCTTATATTCAATTATCGGATATAAGAAAGTATAAGCTCGGTGTTTTTGATAATCTTTCTTATATGCGATTTTTTCTTATATGCTTACTTACTTACTTAGCTGGCTTGTTACAGAACGGTTGTTCCATAAGCCGAGCTTAAAAAAGATTTCCAAGCGCGCCGGTCTTGTGCGCAAGTCCACCAATTTGGAAGACCACGTTCCAAGATGTTGTTTTCTACTTGGTCTTTCCATCTAATTCGTGGCCTTCCCCTTCTACGGGAACCATCCGTAGGCTCATTTTTGTATGCCTTTTGAGCTGGGGCTTCTTCATTCATCCGCACAACATGGCCTAGCCACCGTAGTCGCTGCAGCTCAATACGACTGACTATGTCGATGTCTGCGTATAAATTGTAGAGCTCGTGGTTCATTCGACGCCGATATTCACCGTCGACGCAGATCGGCCCGTAGATCTTTCGGAGAATTTTTCTCTCAAACACCCCAAGCGCTGCCTCATCTGCTTGCGCAAGTACCCATGCTTCTGATCCATATAATAGCACGGGTAGTATCAGCGTCTTGTAAAGTGTGAGTTTGGTCTGGCGAGAGGTGGCCTTGTTTCTAAACTGCTTACTTAGACCATAGTAGCATCTGTTGGCCATCACAATCCTTCTCCGAATTTCAAAACTGATATCATTCGTTTTATTTATGGCGGTACCAAGGTATATAAAGTCTTTAACTACCTCGAAGCTGTAGTTCTCAAGTTCCACAGTTGGTCCGAGTCTACTGGACGTCTTGCGCGTTGATACCATCAGCTTGGTCTTCTCGCCGTTTACTGCCAGACCCACTTTGGCAGACTCCTTTTCAATTTGTTCAAAGGTGGCTGTTACCGCTCGCAATGTTCGACCCATTATATCGATGTCATCGGCGTAGGCGAGTAACTGGTGTTGTTTGGTGTAGAGAGTGCCATTTCTGTTCACCTTTGCGTTTCGTATGACCTTTTCCAGTAGGATGTTAAAAAGATCACACGACAAACTGTCACCTTGTCTGAATCCTCGTTCGGTAGTGAAGGGCTCCGATAGGTCCTTTCCTACTTTAACGGCTGACCTTGTGCCACTTAAAGTTATCCTGCATAGCCGTATTAATTTTGCAGGAATGCCGAACGCAGACATGGCTTTAAACACCTCTGAACGGATAGGGCTGTCGAATGCGGCTTTATAGTCGACAAATAGGTGATATGTGTCGATGTGTTTTTCGTGGGTCTTTTCCAGGATTTGGCGCAGAGTGAAAATCTGGTCTATGGTCGATTTGCCAGGTCTGAAGCCGCATTGGTATGGTCCGATGATGTCATTGACCATTGGCTTCAATCGTTCACACAGCACACTGGATAGCACTTTATATGCGATGGGAAGGAGACTTATTCCTCTATAGTTGGCACATATTGTCTTGTCTCCTTTTTTGTGCACGGGACACAGGATGCTGAGGTTCCAATCTTTGGGCATGCATTCATCTAGCCAAATTGTGTTAATCAGCTGGTGCATGCTCCTGACCAGCATCTGGCCACCAGTCTTGAATAGTTCGGCTGGTAACCCATCGGCTCCTGCTGCTTTGTTGTTCTTGAGCCGATTAATTGCTTTTATGACCTCATCTTGGCTAGGTGGTATACACTCTATACCATCATCTCCTATTGGTTCTGGGGTATCTTCTTCATCGCCACTATTTGATATGAGATTTCTTATATGAGATTTGCTTATATCCGATATCTACTGTATATATATTTAATATTATAATTTTTTTAATAATTTTTTTTTCAGCCGATGTCTACGACTTCATCTACTTCAGACCAGCAGCGAATGAGAGAATGAAGTGTTTCCGGGCCTGTGTTTTTAATGAGTGTTTATCGGTGAGTATTGAGGAAGGCAAAAAAAAAATCCTGCGGACCAGAGGAAGATTTTTCAATGGAAACCAGTAAGGAAAGTAGTAAAGTCGGATGGGGCCAACTATATGATACCCTACACCACATTGGGTATATTCAACAGATGAATCCTAACAGACGTCACATGTTGAAAGGACCAGTAAAATGAAATTGGATCCATAAACATGTCATTCTGCAACCGATACCAAATTTTTCATTTGGTCAGATATATAGAAGCTATATCTAAATCTGAACCGATTTTCTGGAAACTTAACACACATCATTCTAGACCTAATTCATTACGCTGTGCCAAATTTCGTGCAAATCGAAGGATATATAAGGACATTGGTGCACTATTTACCTAATATCGGATGAAACTATATATGGGAGCTATATATAAATCCGAACCGATTTTCAGGAAACTTAACACACATCATTATATACCTAACTCATTACGCTCTGCCAAATTTCGTGCAAGTCAAAAGATTTCCTAGGACTTTAGTGGACTATTTACCTAAAATCGGGCGAAGCTATATATGGGAGCTATATCTAAATCTGAACCAATTTTCTCAAAACTTTTCACACATCATTCTAGACTTAATTCAGTACACTATGCCAAATTTCGTGCACATCAAAAGATTTCCAAGGACTTTAGTGGACTACTTACCTAAAATCGGGCGAAGATTTATATGGGAGCTATATCTAAATCTGAACCTATTTTCAGGAAACTTAACACACATCCTTCTAGACCTAATTCATTACGCTGTGCCAAATTTCGTGCAAATCGAATGATTTTCAGGGACTTTAGTGGACAATTTTATGTAAAAATCGGACGAAAATATATATGAGAGCTATATCTAAACCTGAACCGATTTTCAGGAAACTTAACACACATCATTCTATACCTAACTCATTACGCTCTGCCAAATTTCGTGCAAATCGAAAGATATATAGGGACTTTAGTACACAATTTACATTAAATCGGACGAAACTGTATATGGAAGCTATAACTAAATCTGAACCGATTTTCAGGAAATTTAACACACATCATTCTAGGCCTAATTCATTACGCTGTGCCAAATTTCGTGCAAATCGAGAGATATATAGGGACATTGGTGCACCATTTACATTAAATCGGACGAAAATATATATGGGAGGTATATCTAAATTTGTACCGATTTGTCCCAATTGCAATAGGGTTCGTCCTTGGGCCAAATAAGTGACCTATGCCAAATTTCATCCAAATCGGATCATAAATGCGACCTGTACTTTGTTCACAAAAATACACGAACGGACGGACAGGCGAACAGACAGACGGACATGCGTAAATCGACTCAGAAAGTGATTCTATGCATATTCTCAAAAGGAACCATGTGTCTATCTCGTTTCCTTTTGCCGGTTACAAACATATCGACGCCTCTGAACCATAGTATGCTAAGTCGACTTAGCATGTTTTAAAATTCTTTACGTTTTTAGATACTACGGTCCTTAATTTAAATTCTCTGGAATTTTGGTAATTATAAGCAAAAATGTACTTAGCATGGCACGTAAGATTCAAGAAACTTCCATACTTTGAAAGCTTCTACTGAAAAACTCACTTTTCAGACTTAGCATACTATTCTTCGGAGGCGTCGATATGCACAAACACATAATACCCTGTACCACAGTGTGGTGAAGGGTATAAAAAGGCTTCCTCTGGTCCTCAGGAAAAAAATTCCTCTGGCATCTAAAGGAATTCTATTTCCTATAGAAAAAATGCCTGTGGTTCAGAGTAAGACTTTTTTTCTGCAGGGAAAAATCCTCTGGCCCCCCAGAGGAAGACTTTCTTCATGCAGAGAAAAGACTTTCTCTGAACCACAGGATTTTTTTTTGTATAGGAAAACATTTTTCATTGGGTGCCAGAGGAATTTTTCTGTAGAGAGAAAGACCTCCTGAGGGTCAGTGGTTTTTTTCCATAGAAAAAAGTCTTTCCCAGTTTTTTTATCGAATCGATTTATCCAATATCTTTTTTCAGTTCACTGGCGATGGCAGTTTTGCTGCCAATGTTCCCGAAACTGTAGCCTTTTGGTCATCTCGTCAGAATGGATTCCATTTGCCACTAGCTGAGAAAGCAGCCAGAGATTGTATTAAAACCATATCGGATAAGGGTACAATGTAAGTAAACAATAATAGCTGTCGATTTTTTAAAAAATATATTTTCAGTGACCAAAATAGGCGTGGATTTATTAAACATATTTTTCAACGACCCAAAATAGGCGTAAATTTATTAAAAATATTTTTTCAATCAACTAAAATGAGCGTGGATTTATTGAAAGTATTTTTAGAGGCCTTAGAGAGGAGTGGATTTTTAGGAATATTTTTTTAAAAACCTTAGAGAGGCGTGGATTTATTGAAATATTTTTAGAGACCTTAGAGAGGCGTGGATTTATTGGAAACGGTTTTAGAGATCTTAGAGAGACGTGTATTTTTAAAAATATTTTTAGAGACCCTAAATAGACGTGGATTCATTACAAATATTTTTTCTTTGACCCAAAATAGAAGTGGATCATTAAAAATATTTTTACAGAGATGCTGGATTAATAAAATTTATTAATAAAATTTTTTATTAATAAAAATATTTTTTAGAGACCCTAAATAGGCGTGGACTTTTAAAAATATTTTTCTATGACCCAAAATAGACGCGGATTTATAAAAAGTTTTTTTAGTGATCCAAAATAGGCGTGTATTTTTGAAATATGTTTTTGTTTGTGACCTAAAATATATTTTTTCACATTTGTATGTAGCTCTTATATATAATTTTGTTCGATTTCATATGGATCGTGTACAAAAGTTGCAACATCAGTAGGTTAAATAGGTGGGACTCGTTAGCAATGCAATAAAAATAGTTCCGATGGTGACATATAGTTATCAACACTATGATTGCATTAGGTTCGTGCATTTGCTATAAACATCTATTTGTTACCACATTAACTTTCTCCACGTAACTAAAAAGCGACATCTACAAGTCGGAATGCTTTATTATGGTGTATATGTCTCAAATTAGCGTGGATTTATTGAAAATATTTTTTAGAGACCATAAATAGGCGTGGATTTTTAAAAATATTTTTTCTATGACCCAAAATAGATGTTGATTTATAAAATCATTTTTTTAGTGACCCAAAATAGACGTGGATTTATAAAATAATTTTTTTAGAGATCCTACATAGGCGTGGATTTTTTAAATCTGTTTTTTTCTGTGACCTAAAATATGTTTTCACTTTTTTATGTAACTTTTATATATAATTTTGTTCGATTTCATATGGATCGTGTACTATAGTCGCTACATCAGTAGGTTAAATATGGGGGAGACGTGTTAACAATGTAATAAAAATAGTTCCGATGGTGAAATGTAGCTATCAACACTATGATCACATTAGGTTCGTGCATTTCCTATAAACATATACTTGTTACCACATTAACTTTCAACACCCAACTGAAAAGCGACATCTATAAGTCGGAATTGTTTATTATGGTGTGTATGTGTCAAATAAGCGTGGATTTTTAAAAATAAGTTTTTACAGACCCTACATAGGCGTAGATTTTTAAAAATATTTTTTGAACATGTTTTTAGAGACCTAAAATTGGATTTACAAAAAAAAAAAAAAAAAAAAAATTAAAGACCTAAAATAGGCCTGGATTTATTCAAACTATTTTTTTACTGACCACAAATAGGTGTGGATTTATTATGTTTTCACAGCTCTTATATATATTTTTGTTCGATTTCATATGGATCGTGTACTAAAGTCGCTACATCAGTAGGTTAAATATGTGAGACTCGTTAACAATGCAAGAAAAATAGTTCCGATGGTGACATGTAGTTATCAACACTATGATTGCATTAGGTTCGTGCATTTGCTATAAACATCTATTTGTTGCCACATAAACTTTCTCCACCCAACTAAAAAGCGACATCTACAAGTCGGAATGCTTTATTATGGTGTGTATGTCTCAAATAAGCGTGTATTTATTGAAAATATTTTTTAGTGACCCTACATAGGCGTGGATTTATAAACATACTTTTTTAGTCCCTACATGGGCGTGGATTTATAAACATACTTTTTTAGTCCCTACATGGGCGTGGATTTATTAAAAATATTTTTTTGAGTCCCTTCGTGGGCGTGGATTTATTAAAAATATTTTTTTGAGTCCCTTCATGGGCGTGGATTTAAAAAAAATTAGAGACCTTAAATAGGAGTGGATTTATTAAAAATAATTTTTTTAGAGACCTAAGATAGGCGTGGATTGGTTCGACATATTTTTTCAGTGACCTAATGCAGGAGTGGATTTATTAAAAAAAATTAAAAAACTTAAAATAGGCGTGGAATTATTAAAATATTTTTTTAGAGACCCTACATAGGCGAGGATTTCTTTAAAATATTTTTAGAGACCCTACAGAGGCGTGGATTTCTTTGAAATATTTTTTCAGTGACATATTTTTTTCCTTATATTTATTCAAATTTTTTCTATATTTTCATTCCAGCTGTGATCTCAGCGATGCCTTCATTACCTGCCTGGGAGAAAATACACCCCACGAAATAACATTTCGGGGATCTTTTCCCTTAGACTAGACTCAGGAGATGCCAGCCATAATAGAAAATACTCATATAGAATATTTAAATAAAAAAAATTAAATTGATAATTTATTGAAAAAAAAAAATAAATAAAAAATTTGAAAAAAATATTACTAACATTTTTTCTGAGTGTATCCCTTTCAAAATTCTCTATAACTGCAACCATTTGATATTGATTTGGAATAAATATTGAAAGAAGTGCAAGCCCCCAATCGACACTTGACAAATGCCTGTATTTATAAAAATGTAATTTTATTTCAAAACTGTATTGAAATATATTATATTTTTTTGGAGAAATTTCCGTAAGTACGGCTTCTGTTAATTGGTTTTAAATACGAAGAAAATTAATTGGGAGTTTTGTCATCAAGAAATTTTTTGAAATATTGAGTTAATTAATTTTATTTGTTTTTTAAATTCCGGCAATTGATTTGAAAATAATTTTGACATAACCTCGGTCAATAAAAATGATTGAAAAAATCGTTGACTATTTTATGTCCCGGAAAAATATTTTCAAAAAATCCACACCTTCTTTAAGTTACTGAAAAAATATTTTTCAAAAATCCACGCCTGTGTATAGTAGCTGAAAAATATTTTTAATAAATCCACGCCTTTTCAAAAAATCCTCGCCTATTTAGGTCACAGAAAGCAATTTTTAATAAATCCACGCCTTTGGTGAGACATTGAAAAAATATTGAAAAAAAAGTATTTAAAAAAATCCACTTTTATTCTCTAAAAATCTGGGACTTTTTTAAGCACCCTTTTACGAGTCCTTTCTTCGGATATGGAAGATTATTTAAAAGGTATTTAATTACTACCCTGTGTTCAATAGCCAAGGCACAAACCATAAATAGTGTCGATAACTGGGGTAGTGGCATGTAGATGTCGCTAATTGGTCGGGTAGGCAAAATTAATTCGGAAATAGCTGTTGATAGTAAATGCACGAACCTAATGCGAATATGGTGTTGATACTCTACATTTCGCAATTGGAACTATTATTATTAGTTTGTTAATGAGTCGTACCACATTTGCCCTACTGTCGTAACGTCTTTAGTACACGATCCATATGAAATCGAACAAAATTATATATGAGAGCTATATAAAAATGGGAAATCATATCTTAGGTCACTTAAGAAATATTTTTAGAAGATTTATGTCTATTGTAGGTGACTGAAAAAAATATTTTTTTATAAATCCAAGTCTATTTTGGGTCACTGAAAAAATATTTTTTTAGGTCACTAAAAACATATTATTTATCCACACACACCGTAATAAAAAATTCCGACTTGTATATGTCGCTTTTTAGTTGGGCGGAGAAGGTAACAACTAGATACTTATAGCAAATTCCGGAACCTAATTCAATTGATAACTACATTTCACCATCGAAACTATTTTTATTGCTTTGTCAATGAGTCGTCTCATATTTACCCTACTGCCGTAGCGTCTTTAGTACCCAATCCATATGAAATCGAACCAGATTATATATGAGAGCTATATAAAAATGGGAAATCATATCTTAGGTTACTTAAGAAATATTTTTAGAATATTTATGCCTATTGTAGGTGACTGAAAAAATATTTTTAATAAATCCCCGTCTATTTTGGGTCACTGATATTTTTAAAAAATCTAAGCCTATTTATGCCACTAAAAATATTATTATTTATCCTCGCTTATATCAGATCAAAAAATCCACACTTATCTTAAATCTCTTAAAAATATTTTTAAAAAAATTTACGCCTTTGAATTTTTTATGGAAAACATATATAAAAACGCTTAGTACGGCTTCTGGTTAATTCCGTTTATTGGATTTAAATACGAAGAAAATTAATAGCGAGTTTTGTCATCAATACATTTTTAAAATATTGGGTTCACTAATTTTATTTTTTTTAATTCCGGAAATTGATTTAATTTTGAAAATAACCTTGACATAACCTGTGTCAATAAACAGGATAGAAAAAATATTTTAAAAAAATCGACGCCTATTTTATATCGTTGAAAAAAAATTTTCAAAAAATTCACGCCTATTTTAGGTCATTGAAAAAATATTTTCAAAAAATCCATTTTTATTCTCTAAAAATCTGGGACTTTTTTAAGGAACTTTTTACGAGTCCTTCCTCTATTGAAGATTTTTTAAATGGCATTTAATTACTACCCTGTGTTCAATAGTAAAGACAAAAACCATAATAAGAAATATTGTCGATAACCGGGGTAGTGGCATGTAGATGTCACTATTTGGTTGAGTAGGCAAAATTAATGCGAAAATAGCTGTTGATAGCAAATTCACGAACCTAATCCAATCATAGCGTTGATAACTACATTTCATTATCGGAACTATTTTTATTGGATTATTAACGACTCCCACCATATTTAACCTATTAATGTAGGGTCTTTATATATGGGAGCTATCTTAGGTCAATGAAAAAATATTAATTCAAAACTTCTGACCTATTTCAGTTTATAAAAAAAATGTGACAAAACCACATGCATATAATAGGTAATAGAAAAAATATTTTTAATAAATCGATGTGAACTTTAGGTCACCACTGCGAAAATATTTTATATTTTGAAAAATCTACAACTGTGGATTGTGTGGAAAAAATTCAGGTTGTGTGAACCCTTGAAAATAAAATATTTTTTTATCCGTTTGCAATTGATTAATGTTCCCCACATTAGTCAAAATTACGGAACTTCTGTCCGAAAAGAGAAAATCTGTTGTTTTCATTCGTATAAAAGTGTTGTAAACAAATTTTGAAATTCGTTATTGATTTATTAAGTGTGGAGGGTATCGATATCAAAATGAAAATAAGTTTTATTTTATTGATCTGCTGGTTGGCCTGCAGTGAGGCTCTACAAGCGGTGAGCATAAAATATTTCTGAATTATGTAATAAAATATTAAAGATACTATATAATATATTTTTTAAATTTATATTTTAGTACAAATGGTGCACGGGACCCTTCCTCAAGGACACTGTCAAGAAATGTTCGGTGGAGCATAATGTTGGTGAGGGTACGTTGATGATTATAATTTCCTTTAAAAAATCAGAAAATCCTAACATTTTTTTCATTTCAGAGGCCCTCAATGATTTTATATTTATACGCCCAGCCGTAAATGAAAATTCGAAATGTTTTCGTGCTTGCATTTTTGAGGAGTGTCTTTTGGTGAGTGATCATGGAATAAATTTCAGAATTTTTTATAAATTAAAATCTATTTCATTTTTTATAGTTCAATAAACGTGGCCGTTTCCTGAAAAATGTGCCACAAACGACGGGCTGGCTAGCATCGAGACGAAATCCCTTTCATCGTGAAATTGCGCAGAGGGCAGCTGCTCACTGCGTCAAACAGATACCCAAAGATGCTGATAAGTGAGTAAAGGGTTATGAGAAATTTGATTTATAGGAACGATGATAGAATTGATAAAAATTATTTTTTAAAGGTCCAACAAAGCATTGAACTTTTAAAAAATATTTTTAAAGGTTGATTCCGAATCGTTTATTTATAAAAAAAAAATAATTTTTAAAGACGTTTATTTAATGAAAAACATATTTTTAATTTCTATATATTTTTTCTATTTCAGGTGCGAGAGTACAGAAATATTCTACACATGCATTGCAGAGACAGTCCCGGTGACAATTAGTTTTGAAGGGGCGCTTGAGGTGAAAATTAATTGAAGAAAAGTTAGTCTACCTTGTGGCCGTCTTGGGGATTTAAAATATTCTTTTTTTATTATATAATATTTATTTTATTTATTAAAAATTAAAATTAAATCACTACAAGAAGGTGTGGATTTTTTACAAATATTTTTTGGGTGGCCTAAGATAGGTGTTGACTTTTTAAAAATAATTTTCAGTGACCTATGATAGGCGTGGATTTTTTTAAGAACATTTTTCGAAGATCTAATAAAGCTACATTTCCCGTTTTATATCGTTGTATTCCATGAGAATCGTAGGGTAAATATGGGAGCTCTAGGCAACAAAGCAATAAAAATAGTTCAGATATTGTAATGGAGTTACCAACACCATGATCGCATTGGGTTTCTGCATTTGCTATCGTAACTTATTTGTGGCCACACTATACCCTCTCAACTAAACAGCGACATCTACACGTCCATAGCAATGTCATCGATGTTACTAACAATTATGGGTTAAGTCTTTGGTATCGTTCACAGGGTGATAACTACATACCTCTAAAACAATCTAGGATTATAGCTGCCCCTTAAAAAAGTTAAAAATATTTTTACAATGACTATCTTAAGGCGTGCATTTTTATACCCTCCACCACAGTATGGAGGGTATATTAATTTTGTCATTCCGTTTGTAACTCATCGAAATATTCATTTCCGACCCTATAAAGTATATATATTCTTGATCAGGGTAAGACGATCTAGCCATGTCCGTCCGTCAGTCTGTTGTAATGACGCTATCTTCTGAAGGAATTGAGATAGGGTGCTGAAATTTTGCATAAAGTTGTCTTTTGTCTGCAGGCAGGCCAAGTTCGAAGATGGGATATATCGGTCCACGTTTAGGCATAGCTCCCATATAAGTTCTTGAGCGTGTTTTTCAATCGAATTCGCTGCAATTTGGTACTTTGAGCTCTTATTGGGAAGCAATCTCCCTACTAAAAATTATAAATATAGGTAAATTTTTTCTGGTACCCCCAATTTTCAGTATTTTATGGTCCTTGAGCGCGGGTTTCAACCAAAATCGCTGAAATTTGGTACATGGGGTTCTAATTGGGTACCAAATTTCCCCACTAAAACTAAAAATAAATATAGGTCCACTTTTTCTGGTAGCCCCCATATAAGGGTACTTCCCAATTTCCAGTTTTTGGGGCGTTTTCACCGGATTTTTTTCACCGAATTGGCTGTAATTTAGTATTTTGATTCCTTAATAGGTACCAAATCTCCCCACAAAAAATTATGAATATAGGCCCATTTTTTCGGATAGCCCCCATATAACGGTACCCCCAATTTTCGGTATTTTGGGGTTCTTGAGCGCGTTTTTCAACCGAATAAGCTGCAATTTAATACATTGGGTTCTTAATAATTACCAAATATTTCCAAAACAAATTATAAATATAGGTTAATTTTTTCGGATATCCGCCAATTGGGGTACCCCCAAATTTTCAGTATTTTGGGGTTCTTGAGCGCGTTTTTCAACCGAATATGCTGAAATTTGGTACATTGGGTTCTTAACAGGTTCCCAAAAATTGGGATTCTTGAGCGCGTTTTTCAACCGAATTTGGTAACAAATCTCCCTACTAAAAATTATTAATATTCGCCCCCTATTTTGGGGTAGTCCCCATATAACCCCCTTTTTTATTTTAAAATAGTTATCTGATTTGTTGCGCGTTTTGAGTTTGGTTCTAAGACTCTTTTGTAATCATTTCACCTGTGGAGGATAGAGAGATAAAAAAATAGAACGTAAGGTTTGATAATGAACTATAGACGCATTTAGACTTAGGCCCTGATTGGAGGTTCCAGAAGGAGTGGACCAATATTCCCCATATTCGAATTTGAACTAAGCTTGGAAGAAATAATAAGATGGGCAAAGTTCGGATGAAATCTAAATTTTCTGAAACGGATTTGGTCCAAAGAATCATGGGGTCTAGAACCAATATTTCGATGAGGCACTTTTTCACCGTGTTAATGTGTATACACCCTCATTAGCCATAAGGCTAAGGTTATAATTATCCATTAAAAATTTCTGAAATTTGTATTATGGTTTACATAATCCGTTTTTAGAAATGTCGGTATAGATCCACTTTTGGTATGTTCTCTATATGTTCATTTCTAGTACCTGTCAGTATATCCATGGTGGAGGGTATCCAACCGCTTTTTCACTTGTTTTTATTCATTTCAATTCAAAAAAGCAATAGGAACTTCTTTTAAACCAATCTCAATTGACTTAAGTAGGGCAATATGGTGACTTATTAAAAAAATCTATAGCGATAATTCAGCTTTTTATCGCTAGATGACACCCACACCAAATGGAGTAAAATTTCTGTTACGCCCTGTGATGGGTAGCAAAGATACAAACCATATATTATAATCCCGATAACGTTATTTTCGAAGTGTAGATGTCGTATTTTAGTTGAGTAGGAAATTATTAATTAATGTGATGAGAAATAGGTGTTGATATCATATTCTGATATCTAATCCCATTATTTTTAGCCGAGCAATTTCACTTGGATCATATCAGTTCTTCATAATAGGCGTGGAATTTTTAAAAATATTTTTTCAATGACTATCTCAAGGCGTGGATTTTTTTAAAAATATTATTTTTCCGATGATTCATTTTTAATAATTCCCAATTAAAATTTATTTTTCAACCAAAAATAATTAAGATAAAAATTTGAACATTCACTAAATTGTCATTTTCATTAGAGAAAAGAGATTGAAATCATAAAAACATCGTGGGATTAGAGATTACTTTTACAAGTTATTGTTTTATTTTTTTCTGTAAATTTCCACATGTGAATGAAAAAAATGCCAAATTATCTGTTAAACTTAATTGACCATAGTATTTATTGGCCCCACAAAATAATTGTCGAACAACTGAAATATGCAGCTTAGGGAAAGAACGTAACAAAGGAAGGACGGTTGGCTGAACTTTATGAAAAAAAAACAAAAAAAAAAATTGTTTGACTGTACAACCTTAAGGTGTCATGTCTAAGGCAATGCCATAAAAAAATTATTACCCTCCACTACTCATCACCTCGAATGTGATGACGATTGAATTTATTGAAGTTTTTTGAATTTTTTTTTTCTTGCCACTAATTGTCTCTCTTTTTCCCATATATGAAAAAAATCCCATTGTAATTAAATTGATATTGAAAAATAAATTTCATACATGAAAAAAACAAAACTAACGACAAATTATTTTCTGCTAGTTTTGAGGAGATTAGCCAACATCGGCTAATAAATACTGTAGTAGCTGCAATATTTGGAAATATTCGCGGTTTGAAGTTCGGAGTAAAAAGAAGTAGTTAAGAAAATGAAATTTTTTGGTGTTGTAGTGCTTTTGGCTGTTGCCGTGTGTTATATTGAGGTAAAAATGTTATTTGCATTAACAAAAAATGGAGTAGACAAGTATTCAGCGAGTTCGCATCTTAAGTCTTTTGTTATAAAATGTGGCAAAACCGTGGATTTACTAAAAATATTTTTCAAGTGAACCAAAATAGGCCTCGATTTATTCAAAATATTGACCTTAAATAGGCCTTGATATATTACAAATACTTTTTTCTTAAATTGTTACAGGCTGAGGAGCTGACCAAGGAAAATGCCATTGCCGTAGCAGCTGCCTGCAAGGAAGAGAAAGGAGCTTCAGATGGTAAGTTATCTAATGAATAATATTTTCCCAAGCTATCACAGGGCGTGAATTTATTAAAAATATTTTTGAAGCCACGACAATGCGTGGATTCATTAAAAACAATTTTTTGAAACCACCACAAGGCGTGGATTTATTAAAAAATATTTTTTGAAGCTACGACAAGGCGTGGTTTGAATAAAAAATATTTTTTGAAACCACCACAAGGCGAGGATTTATTAAAAAATATTTTTTGAAGCCACGGCAAGGCGTGGATTTATTAAAAATATTTTTTGAAGCCACGACAAGACGTGGATTTATTCAAAAATATTTTTTGAAATCACCACAAGGCGTGGATTTATTAAAAAATATTTTTTGAAGTCACGGCAAGGCGTGGATTTATTAAAAAATATTTTTTGAAGACACGACAAGGCGTGGATTTATTAAAAAATATTTTTTGAAGACACGACAAGGCGTGGATTTATTAAAAAAATATTTTTTGAAGCCACCACAAGGCGTGGATTTATTAAAAAATATTTTTTGAAACCATTACAAGGCGTGGATTTATTAAAAAATATTTTTCGAAACCACCACAAGGCGTGGATTAATTAAAAAATATTTTTTGAAACCACCACAAGGCGTGGATTTATTCAAAACTATTTTCGGAAACCAACACAAGGCGTGGTTTGATTAAAAAATATTTTTTCAAGCTATCACAGGGCGTGGTTTGATTAAAAAATATTTTTTTCAAGCTATCACAGGTCGTGGTTTGATAAAAAAAAATATTTTTTGAAGCTACCACAAGGCATGGTTTGATTAAAAAATATTTTTCAAAGCCACCACATGGGTGGTCTGATTAAAAAATATTTTTTGAAGCCACGACAAGGCGTGGATTTATTAAAAATATTTTTTGAAGCCACCACAAGGCTTGGATTTTTAAAAAATATTTTCTGAAGCCACGGCAAGGCTTGGATTTTTAAATAATATTTCCAAGCTATCAAAGGGCGTTGTTTGATTAATACATATTTTTCTAAGTCACCCTGTTCATAATATCAAAAACACATACCATAATTGATAATGTCGACAATATTATTAGTGTCATCAAGATGTCGCTGTTTTTTTGAGTAGGCAAAGGTAGTGTCGAATAGTTATTGATGGCAAATACACAAACCCAATGCGATCATGGTGTTGGTAAATACATTTCACCTTCTGAACAATTTTTTTGCTTTGCCAACCAGTTCCCATATTTACCCTACTGACGTAGTTTCAGGATTCATATGAATCAAACGAAATTATAAATGTGAACAAATTTTGTATATTTTTTTAAACTTTATTTCTATTTTGGAAACGTTTTTATTTAACGAATCTTCTTGGCTTGGCTTCTTGGCATAATAACATAGGCACATACCATAATTAATAATGTCCACAATATTGTGAGTGTCATAAAGATGTCGCTGTTTGGTTGAGTGGGCAATGTTAAGGTAGTGTCGAATACTTATTGATAGCAAATACACAAACCCAATGCGATCATGGTGTTGCTAAGTACTATGAACTATTTTTATTGCTTTGCTAACCAGTTCCCCATATTTACCTTACTGACTTAGTTTCAATAGCACAGGATTCATTTGCAATCAAACGATATTATAAATGTGAACAATTTTGTATATTTTTTTAACTTTATTTCTATTCTGGAAGTATTTTTATTTTCTGAATCTTCTTGGCTCTTGAAAAAAGTGGTTTAACAAGTCAATATCTAATATAGGACTTAGGAAACAAAATTGTTGTCAAATTCATGACTTGGCGTTCAGTAAAAATTGTTATTCACTAAGACCCCATGAACATTTTTTTGTTTAAAAATCCACGTCGCGACTGGTTCAAAAATATCAATCTGTTGATTATAGTCTTGATTCTTTAGAGGATTTTGAATTGGTTTTTGTTTCTTAATATTTCAGAGGACGTTGAAGCCTTGAAAGCCCACGAGTCACCCTCAACACCTGAGGGTAAATGTATGGTGGCATGTATAATGGAGAAATTCGGTGTGGTAAGGAAAAATATTTTTATTTATTAATTTAATTAATCATTTTAAATTATTTATTATTAAAATTATTTATTTATATTTCTTCAAATTATAGCTAGCCGATGGTAAATTGGTAAAAGACAAAGCCATAGAAGTTGGTATGGTCTTGTTCGGCGATGATGAGGATAAGGCCACAGCTGTGGTGGAGGCATGTGAAGGCTTGGAGGTTGATGATGATCAGTAAGTATAATTTCTAATTAGATTCAGCACTTTTTAATGAATATTTTTGTCAATGATTTATTGCTATTACAATTTTTAATATTTTTATTTATTTTCTTATAGCTGCGAAGCTGCTGTCCAATATGGCGCCTGTCTCAAAGAACATGCCGCTGCCCATTAACCCAATTATCCTTGAAAACAATTTTCATTATGCCTTGTGTAACTTTTATTTATCCTTGTCAACATTTAAATAATTTTGTTAAAGCCTTTAATTAGTTACCTATTTTTTGTTTGTTGTGAAATTAATTCCTTAAAAACAAAATAAAGCATTTAAAACATTTTTTGTTATTGTGGACTTAACAATTATGGAAATATTTATTTTTTTTCAATCAGATTCTAAATTCCTGTGCATTGTTTAATATGATTTAAGATTGCCTTCAGTTTCAAATCCTATATATATGATTATTAAAATATAAAATATTCAAAAAATACAATTATAAAATATAAGAAATTTAATTATAAAACAAATTAAAAACACAGCTATGTAATCGCCACTAGGTACCACCGTTGTTGGCACCTCTACCTTTGTCCGCCGTCTTATTCTTCCAGCCTGAACCATTGTACATAGTCTTCATCTTCGGACTGGCCACATGGTCCATTATCTGCTCCGTACGTTTGTTTCGCATCTTCATTTTCCAGGGCGGCACATCCACCGACCTCTTCATATTGGCAATGTAACCGCTTTTTCTTGGTGGCTCCGAATTTCGGCTGCTGTCTTCGTCTTATTGGCGGTATCATCGACAAGCTTCGTCATAACCACCACTTCCTTCTTACGATGAACGTCACATTTGTCCACGGCCTTCAATTTCCCGGCCGCAGCTTCAGGATTTATAGCCGCAATCTTCCTGGCGGTGACATCTGCAACTAACGGCCTATGCTTACATAACCAATCACCTTGTTTTGTCGGTTCATCGCAATTGTCCGCCTGCTTCATCTTCATATCTCCATTTCCAGGATTTCTAGCCATAATTTTCCTCGTCGGAACATTAATAACCACCGGCTTTTGCTCACAGCCCAAATCATTTGCTGTCGGGTAACAGCCATTGTCCGCCGGCTTCACCTTCATATCGGCAAAACAATTATCCACTGGCGGCTCACACTTCTTGGTATATATTCCCTCGTGGACTTGTTTTACATCGGACTCAACTTCACTTCATCGGATTCAACTTCCATAACAGGTTTCTCCGCATCAGCCACCCCATCGTTCTTTTCCATGGCTCACTCGACTGGAGTTATTTCCTGTACAAATGGAATATTACTTACTTGCCGCTCCTTATTGGCATTGGCAGCCATGAGCCTGCTCAACTTATCACGTTCGGTCTCTGCTGCTCGACGGTTATTCTCCGAAAGATCCAGTTCTTGCAAAAGCTTACATTTCTCTTCTTCCCATGATTTTTTCTTCTGCCTGGGCTTTCTCCGCAACCACCACCAATTCACCTTTAAGCTTGCGAACATGATAGTAAATGTATCGATGTAAGTATCTCTAGCCTCTCTATACCTTGCCTGCGCCCTTTCTTTAAGGCAACCATTGGCGTCTTCCGATCTTTTTAGAGCAACTTCTAGCTCTTTATTTCTTGCCCGTAACTCCGCCACGTCACGGCGGAGTGCCGTTTGAAGGCTGCCAATTTGTTCTTGGACTGGCCTAAAACCTCCTGCCATATTGGATTTTTTCTCCAATATCTCCATCCACCGATCCCGAACCATCCGATCGCCTTTCACTTCATAGGGTGCTTCCTTAACCAACCTTTCTATTAAGTCATATGGGGACTGTACCACAGTCGTATCTATTTCATCGATAGACTCTGCGTACATGTCCATATTCGTTATTAAATTGCTTATCACCAACTGAAGTTCGGTTGGTGCCGAGGCTCTGCCTAGCTTATCTTCTAGGGCAAGGGACTCCATCGCCTCCTTTCTTTCATCTGCAGCCGCTATGCTCAGTATCTAAGCTTCACTGGCTAAATGTCTCGCCGTCACCGCCTTCTTCCTTGCCGCAGTCTCCTTTCGACTCAGCATTTTATTTTTCCATTCTTACACATTCTTATCAGCCTGTAGCGACCATTACTCCCCGTAATCTCACCCAAACATACCACATGTGGCAACAGAAAACTCCTATCTTATTCTTGTGTACAAACATTCAACCAAAATAATCTCTTATCTCAAGTTGACTGTATACGAAAATAGATCTCTGTTTAACTAAATATTCTCTCCTTTACACAAGAGACCCACAGCAAGACATTCACCTTCCACAACTATGTTGTCAGGGTATTATAGCTTTGTGCAGCCCCAAAAGTTTGTAACGCTGCGAAATATTCGTCCTAGACCCACCTTTAAGTATACCGATCGTCATATCTCGACTAGCTGAGTCGATCTAGACATGTGTGTCCGTCCGTCCGTCTGTCGATTATAATTTGTAATAACGATACATGCCACAGTTATGGACTAATCTTCACGAAATTTTGCATGTAGGTTGGGTTCGGTCCAATGAAGACCCCTATTGTTTCTGTTAAAGATCCGTTAATATTTAGGGGATGAAATGGACCAAATACTAAATTTATGTCGGTTTTTCTGGTCGCTCCAGAGGCCACAGTTTTGGTCCGAATATCGTGAAATTTTACATAGTTAAGGGGACCGGGCTTAAGAATAAGCATCCCAGGTTTGATAAAGATCGGTCAATATTTAGCGGGTCAAATGGACCCTGACTTTTGTGTGAAAAATTACAAAATTTTTATTCTGGGGTGTATATACTTGCTCCTGAAGGACATATACCCGAGAAGTTGATAGTATATCCAAGAGGAGTTGTTGACCTTCAAATTGATACCAATTATATGCATGTATGTACTCTGATGTGGGAGTTATACGTAATTAGGTAAAGGTGACTATGTGCATAGTATTACCATTAGATGACGGAAATGTCGCGCTGATCGTTTTGAAATTGTACATGAATTTCTGATTATGGTCAAGGACGACGCCTATAGTTTTCGGTGAAGTTGAGATTTCATTCAGGGGGTACAACGAACCGAAAACTTTAATTTTGTCAGATTTTCTAGTCGCTCTAGAGGCAATTATTATATGCAGAACATCACATATTTTACAAGGTGATGGGGATCTGACCATATACTTAGAGCGGCTGTTTAGATGATGATCGGTCAATTTTCCGAGGTCAAATCAATCAAAACCTAAAGTGACCATTTTTTTATTTTATGGCGTAAAAATTCACTTCAAGAAAAATCATTTTGAAAATATTCAAGACTTAGAAAGAGGAGTTGTTAATCTATAATCGGTAAAAAGAGTGCAAATATCACGAAATATTGCCCAGGCTCAGAATATAGAACCGCCGAAAGTTTGCTTTTCGTGGTAGTTGTGTAGGGTATAATATGGTCGGCCCCGTCCGACTATACTGCTCCGCTCACTGGTTTTATTATACGAAACCCATGTTCTTACAATGCGAACACTTATTAAGAAAACATTAACAATAGTCCAGATGATTACCACACTAGGTGTCGCTTATCATAGTGCAGACCAATAGCAATTGAGATGGAATGTAACTACCATCCTGTGATGTATAGCAAAGACACAAACCATAGATGTTAATGCCGACAATGCTATTAGCGAGGTGTAGATATCGCTTTTTGCTTGTGTAGGTCATATTAATATGTCTCAGAATAGTCTTCAGTCTATATTAATTAATTTTAATAACGTGATTTTTAATTTAAATACTTGTTACTGTGAAATCCGGTTTTGTTAATTGCAAATGCAACAAAATAATTTTACCCTATAAATATTCATTTGTTTTCTTTCTAAAATAATTGATTTCTTTTTCCCACATTTTATTCTCTAAATTTTGTGCACAAATTAGTATCAATGATAAAATTTAATATTGCAATTTGTAGTTTTCTAATTGAATTTTGTAAATCATATAAAATGCTAAGAATTAATTTGCATTTCCCACGGTATTATTGTCGAGAGATTAAAGCGCCGCAAAACAATGTCTTCCGATCTGCGGATAAATCTTAATCTAAGGCCGACATGTTATATGGCTACCATTATAGCATTTCCCATGGCCATAATTAATGGAGAATTTTTATTTCGAAATGTTTAATTGAAAATGGAAAATTTTAAAATATAAATGGAAATAAAATTCGAAGAGTTGATGTCAGTTCATTGACAATCGAGAAAATAGTTTGAATAATATATAAAATATATTTTGTTTTGTTAAAAATGCATTTCTTTGGCTTATTTGGTTTGCTAACAGTGTTATTGTGTTATATACAGGTACTATGGAAAATTAAAAAATATATATATTTATTTAAATAATATTCTTATTATTAATATTTTTATTTAAATAGGCTGAAGAAATCACTCGGGAAAATGTTTTGACGATAATCGAAGAATGCAAGGAAGAAGAAGGAGCAATAGAAGGTAAGTTCGAAGGATATATTTTATTTAAGATATTCTTTCACTGACCCAAAATAGACGTGGATTTAAAAAAAATTCCAGTGACCCACAATAGGTGTGGATTTAAACAAAAAAAGTCAGTCATCCAAAATAGGCGTGGATTTAAAAAAAATCAGTCATCCCAAATAGGCGTGGATTTAAAAAATTTCAGTGACCCACAATAGGCGTGGAATTAAAAAAAATCAGTCATCCAAAATAGGCGTGGATTAATTAAAAATGTTTTTTATACCCTTCACCACACTGTGGTACAGGGTATTCTGTCTTTGTGCATATGTTTGTAACAGGCAAAAGGAAACGAGATAGACACATGGTTCCTTTTGAGAATATGCATAGAATCACTTTCTAAGTCGATTTATGCATGCCCGTCCGTCCGTCTGCCCGTCTGTCTGTCTGTCCATGTTAAATTGTAAACAAAGTACAGGTCGCATTTATGATCCGAATTGGATGAAATTTGGCATAGGTCACTTATTCGGCCCAAGGACGAACCCTATTGAAAATGGGAAATATCGGTTCAGATTTAGATATAGCTCCCATATATATATTTAACCGATTTAATGTGAACGGTCCCTATATATCTTTCGATTTGCACGAAATTTGATACAGCCTAATCGTTTAGGTCTAGAATGATGTCTGCCAAGTTTCGTGAAAATCGGTCCAGATTTAGATATAGCTCCCATATATAGTTTCGTCCGATTTCATGTAAATTGTGCACCAAAGTCCCTATATACCCTTCGATTTGCACGAAATTTTGGCATAACGTACTGAATTGAGCCTAGAGTGATGTGTGCCAAGTTTTGAAAAAATCGGTTCAGATTTAGATATACCTCCCATATATAGTTTCGTCCGATTTCATGAAAATGGTGCCCCAAAGTCCCTATATATCTTTCGATTTGCACGAAATTTGGCATAACGTACTGAACTGAGCCTAGAGTGATGTCTGCCATGTTTTGAGAAAATCGGTTCAGATTTGGATATACCTCCCATATAAAGTTTCGTCCGATTTCATGTAAATAGTGCCCCAAAGTCCCTATATATCTTTCGATTTGCACGCAATTTGGCATAACGTACTGAATTGAGTCTAGAATGATGTCTGCCAAGTTTCGAGAAAATCGGTCCTGATTTAGATATAGCTTCCATATATAGTTTCGTCCGATTTCATCTAAATGGTGCCCCAAAGTCCCTATATATCTTTCGATTTGCACGAAATTTGGCATAACGTACTGCATTGAGCCTAGATTGATGTCTGCCAAGTTTCGAGAAAATCGGTCCAGATTTCTATATAGCTCCCATATAGTTTCGTCCGATTTCATATAAATGGTGCACCAAAGTCCCTATATATCTTTCGATTTGCACGAAATTTAGCATAACGTACTGAATTGAGCCTAGAATGATGTCTGCCTTGTTTTGTGAAAATCGGTCCAGTTTTAGATATAGCTCCCTTTATTATAGATTGATTTTAAGTAATTGACGCACCAAAGAACCAATAGGAACAAAACGTTCTGAAATTAGTATAACCTAACCTGTGACAAGTTTGTTTGAATTCGCTTAATATTTGGTTAGAGCTTCCAAATATATATTTCCGCCCGATTTCAAGTAAATTGGACATCAAACTCCTCATGTTAGTCAGATTGACATCAAATTTTGCCATCGTACAAAATTGAGCATAGAATTACGTAGTTGTGTTTTGTAGAAGTACAGACATAGCCCAACGGATGACCTATTGATATTTATTTGAAGGCGATTTACAACTTTATGGATAGATCTAGGTAGATTCACATTTAGATAAATATCACATATTTTATTTCATCCAATGTCATGTTAATAGTCCTGTTTAATATACCCATAGTGGTGAAGGGTATCATATAGTCGGCCCCGTCCGACTTTACTACTTTCCTTACTGGTTTTCTCTGGTTAAAAATATTTTTTCATTGACCTAAAATGTTGTTTCAATGCAATTAGTCATTTATTGCCTTCAAAAGCCTTAAATGACAAAATTCAAAGCATACTTTTAGGCGTTTACTAACAAACGGGCAAGTGGAATGATTTATTATATATTTTTTCATTATTTATATTGTCTTCTTAATGTTTTAAATAAAATTAATTTTTTTTTATATATATTTTTTCTAGATGACATTGCAACATTTAAGGCCCGCATGCCCCCAACCACCAAGGAGGGCAAATGTATGCGTGCCTGTCTGATGCGTCATTTGGGTGTGGTAAGAAAATGACCCATTGTATTAAGGGGACCCCCTCCATTCTCAGGGTCAAATTTTTTTTTTGATTTAATTCGAATCTACACTAATTTAAGAATGTCCCTACAAAATTTCAAGTGAAAATCTCAAGAACTCTTGAAAATATAGCCGATTTATTGTGTTAGCATCAAGTGACGGCTAAAGGGCTTCTCAAACTTTAAACGCGTTTTTCTCTTTTGCGAATGGCGGGCACGATAACTCAAAAACTAATAATCCAATCGATTTCAAATTTTTACACGTTTCTCTGTGAGTGTATAGCTATCGTATGAACCATAAAGCCAATCGGTGAAGATCTTCCTTATTTTTTAACTTGGTTTTTGGTCAAAAGTCGGCGATTTTCCAAAAAATTTTTTTCAAAGGTCCGCCATAAGTTAATATCATTATTATTATTAATTTTATTAAATAATTAAATTTTTATTGAGTAAGTTATAATTTATAAAAAAAATATTTTTATTTCTTTATTTTGTAGTTAGTTGATGGTGATTTGGATGCTGATAAAGCCATTAAATTGGCGGAAGTTGTCATACACGAGGAGGATAAAATTCATTTGGCCGCCACATTGGTGGAGTCATGTGAATCGTTGGATTTCCATGAAGATCCGTAAGTTGAAAAAATTTAAAAAAAAACATTTTTTAGTTATTAATTATGAAAATAAACAAAATAAAAATAATATTAAAAAATAAACAATTTAATTACTTTATTTATTATTTTTTTTTTGATATAAAAAATCAAAAAATAATAAATAAATAAAAAATGTTAAATATGATTAAATATTAAAAATTTTATAAATCATTTGGTATATATTTTTAAAAAAATATTTTTATTTTTATATTGAAACAAAATATATATGAATTTAATTTTTTTTGTAGTTGTGAAGCTGCTGGCCAATATGTAACTTGTATGTATACTTATGCCCAGGAACATGGAATTGTGGATGATTAATTTTCAATTAAGTTAATTTTAAATTTAATTTATTCTAAATATTAAATTAGAAATATTTTCAAAAATTTAAACTGAAAAAATGAAGAAAAAACGGATATAAATAAAACCAGTAAGGAAAGTAGTAAAGTCGGACGGGGCCGACTATATGATACCCTTCACCACTATGGGTATATTAAACAGGACTATTAACATGTAATTGGATGAAAAAAAGTAATATTTATCTAAATGTGAATCTACCTAGATCTATCCATAAAGTATGTTAATCGACTTCAAACAAATATAAATAAGTCCGTTGGGCTATGTCTGTACTTCTAGAAAACGCAACTACGTAATTGTATGCTCAATTTTGTGCGTTGTGCACAATTTGATGTCAATCTGACTAACATGAGGAGTCTGATGCCCAATTTACTTGAAATCGGTCGAAAATATATATGGAAGCTCTATCCAAATATTAAGCGATTTCAAACAAACTTGTCACAGGTTAGGTTATACTAATTTCAGAACGTTTTGTTTCTATTGGTTCCTTAGTACGTCAATTACTTAAAATCAATCTATAATAAAAGGGAGCTATATCTAAATCTGGACCGATTTTCACGAAACTTAGCATCATTTTAGGCTCAATTCAGTACGTTATGACAAATTTCGTGCAAATCGAAAGTTATATAGGGACTTTGGGGCACCATTTACATGAAATCGTACGAAACTATATGTGGGAGCTATATCTAAATCTGGGCCGATTTTCTCGAAACTTGGTAGACATCATTCTAGGCTCAATTCAGTGCGTTATGCCAAATTTCGTGCAAATCGAAAGTTATATAGGGACTTTGAGGCACCATTTACATGAAATCGGACGAAACTATATATGGGAGCTATATCTAAATCTGGACCGATTTTCTCCAAACTTGGCAGACATCACTCTAGGCTTAATTCAGTACGTTATGCCAAATTTCGTGCAAATCAAAATATATATAGGGACTTTGGGGCACCATTTACATGAAATCGTACGAAACTATATATGGGAGCTATATCTAAATCTGGACCGATTTTCTCGAAACTTGGTAGACATCATTCCAGGCTCAATTCAGTACGTTATGCCAAATTTCGTGCAAATCGAAAGATATATAGGGACTTTGGGGCACCATTTACATGAAATCGGACGAAACTATATATGGGAGCTATATCTAAATCTGGACCGATTTTCTTGAAACTTCGCAGACATCACTCTAGGCTTAATTCAGTACGTTATGCCAAATTTTGTGCAAATCGAAGGATATATAGGGACTTTGGGGCACCATTTACATGAAATCGGACGAAACTATATATGGGAGCTATATCTAAATCTGGACCGATTTTCACGAAATTTGGCAGGCATCATTCTAGACCTAAATGATAAGGCTGTACCAAATTTCGTGCAAATAGAAGGATATATAGGGACCGTTTACATTAAATCGGTTAAATATATATATGAGAGCTATATATAAATCTGAACCGATTTTTCCCAATTTCAATAGGGTTCGTCCTTGGGCTGAATAAGTGACCTATGCCAAATTTCATTCAAATCGGATCATAAATGCGACCTGTACTTTGTTCACAAAAATACATGGACAGACAGACGGACGGACGGACATGCATAAATCGACTTAAAAAGTGATTCTATGCATATTCTCAAAAGGAACCATGTGTCTATCTCGTTTCCTTTTGCCTGTTACAAACATATGCACAAAGACATAATACCCTGTACCACAGTGTGGTGAAGGGTATAAAAAGTAAAAAAAAATATATAAAATAAAATAATATTTTCTGTAAAAAAATTATTAAAAAATATTTAATTAAAACAGGAACAAATTATATTACACTCGAAAAAAAAAATAAATGACAAATTTGTTTTTCATTACTAATATATTATTGACCTTTTAGATATTTAAAAAAAAAATACATACAAAATTAAAAGTTTTACAAATATGTGTACACTCCAAAAAATGTTTGGAAAAATAAAAATTATTTAGAGCAAATAAAAAAAATAATTCGAATACAAATTTGAGGGGAAAAAATATTACACAAAAATATTAAACTCGAAAAAAAACTTATGTGACAACAATTATTTTGTATTACCAACATATTATTGATGATATAGATCTTTCTAAAAAAACGACATCAAAATGAAAAACTTTACACTCAGAAAAATATTTGTACACAAAAAAATTATTTTCAATAAATACAAAATAGAAAATAATACAATTTTTTTTTTAATGTTTTCCATTTATTTTTTCCAAATTCAAAATTATTAGCTGTTGTACACTCAGAAAATAACATGGTATTATTAATAGACATTAATTTTAAAATATTATTTTAGTAAATTAAAATATAGAAATATAGCGCTGATCGCTTTGATATGTTCCATGAGATTCCAGTTATGGTCAAGGACAAAGCCTATAATGTTTGATGATGATCACATAATGATATTGGGATGAAGTGGACCGAAAACTTATTTTTTATAGCCTTCACCACACTGTGGTACAGGGTATTATGTATTTGTGCATATGTTTGTATCAGGCAAAAATAATCGAGATAGACCCATGGTTCCTTTTCAGAATATGCATAGAATTACTTTCTGAGTCGATTTATGCATGTCCGTCTGTTCGTCCGTCCGTCTGTCCATGTTAAATTGTAAACAAAGTACAGGTCGCAGTTTTAATTCGAATTGGATGAAATTTGGCACAGCTCATTTATTTGGCCCAAGGACGAACCCTATTGAAATTGGGAAAAATCGTTTCAGATTTCGATATAGCTCCCATATATATATTTTCGTCCGATTTAAGGTAAATGGTGCACCAAAGTGGCTACATATCTTTCGATTTGTACGAAATTTGATGAGTGGTGAGTTTCGGGAAAATCGGTTCAGATTTCGATATAGCTTCCATATATAGTTTCGTCCGATTTTATGTAAATGGTGCACCAAAGTCCCTATATAACTTTCGATTGGCACGAAATTTGGCATAGCGTACCGAATTGAGCCTAGAGTGATGTTTGCCAAGTTTCGTGAAAATCGGTCCAGATTTAGATATAGCTCCCATATATAGTTTCGTCCGATTTTATGTAAATGGTGCACCAAAGGCCCTATATATCTTTCGATTTGCACGAAGTTTGGCATGACGCACTGAATTGAGCCTAGATTGACGTCTGCCAAGTTTCGTGAAAATCGGTCCAGATTAAGATATAGCTCCCATATATAGTTTCGTCCGATTTTATGTAAATGATGCAAAAAAATCCCTATTAATCTTTCGATTTGCACGAAATTTGGCATAGCGTATCGAATTGAGCCTAGAATGACGTCTGCCAAGTTTCGTGAAAATCGGTCCAGATTAAGATATAGCTCCCATATATAGTTTCGTCCGATTTTATGTAAATGATGCAAAAAAATCCCTATTAATCTTTCGATTTGCACGAAATTTGGCACAGCGTACCGAATTGAGCCTAGAATGACGTCTGCCAAGTTTCGTGAAAATCGGTCCAGATTTAGATATAGCTCCCATATATAGTTTCGTCCGATTTTATGTAAATGATGCACCAAAATCCCTATATATCGTTCGATTTGCACGACATTTGGCATAGCGTACCGAATTGAGCCTAGAGTGATGTTTGCCAAGTTTCGTGAAAATCGGTCCAGATTTAGATGTAGCTCCCTTATATATTATCGATTGATTTTACATAATTGACGCACCAAGGAACCAATGTATGGCTGATAGGAACAAAACGTACTGAAATTAGTACACCCTAACCTGTTACAAGTGACACTAAATCGGTTTATATTTGGATATGGCTTCCATATATATTTTCGTCCGATTTTAAGTAAATGGTGCATTAAACTCCTCTTGTTTTTCAGATTGACATGAAATTTTGTACATCGTACAAAATTTAGCAAAGAATATTGTAACAAACGAATGACATGTTTATTGATTGATCTTAGTCGATTCACGTTTAGATATGTATTACATATTTTAGTTCATCCAATTTCATGTTAATGGTCCTGTTTAATATACCTATAGTGGTTAAGGGTAGTCCGCCCCGTCCGACTTTACTACTTTCCTTACTGGTTTTTGTTTTGATTTTTCGAGTCGATCTATAAGCCACAATTGAAAGCCGAACATCACAAACACAACCCACGGTGAAGTGAATCTGGACAAGTAATTAGAAGCGCTGTACTGAATATTTGTAATATTTGTCGACCTCTAGTCGGCCAAGAGGGTGCAAATATCGCTAAATATTGCCCAAGCTTAGAATGTAGAAACACAGAAAGTTAGATTTTCGTGGTAGTTGTGTAGGGTATCATATGGTCGGCCCCGTCCGACTATACTGCTCCGCTCACTGGTTTAGTTACTGCTACTTTTGTACTCGAACTAACTAACGACATTCCTAATATCCGACATAGATTCATTCAAAACGTTGTATTATTATTATTATTTTTTTTTTTTTCAAAACTACAAAAACAATAGTAATAATTGTTTTGAGAATTTTACTGCGATTAATAGAAGCGATTAATTTGAATAATTACTAGTTCCAGTATTCATTCATATTAGAATCCCACTGCAATGAATTTAACGAACAATTCACATCTAATCTCAACGGTCATTAAACTAGAATTTGGAGAAAATTAGAAAATCTCTGAGTAGGAAATTACGCTTCAGAACTTTTTGATTCGGATACTGAAGTTTTCAAAACAATAATAAAAAATAACAAAATAGTTTAAAAGGTTTGATAGAAATGTTTGATAGACACGTTTCAGGGACAGTGGTTTTCGAATCAATCAACAGATTGATGCTGTTGTTGTTAGTCATGTGTATGCGAGTGTGTGTGTGCGTGTTGAGGACAATTATTATGAGAAATGATGTGACTTTGTATGATTCATATTGTGTTGGAATTGTGGTCAGTTGTTTTGAATTTTTTTCTAATTATAAAAAATTAATTACTTTGTTACACTCAGAAAAAAAATATTTTTACACTCAAAAAAAAAAAAAAAATATTAAAAACAAATATTTTTACACTCAAACAAATTAAAAAAAAACAAACAAATCAAAAAAATATTTTTAATAAATCCACGTCCATTTTGGGTCACTGAAAACATATTTTCTAACCAGTAAGTAAAGTTCAAAAGTCGGACGGGGTCGACTATATAATACCCTTCACCACTTTGGGTACATACAACAGATGTTAATATCTACGAAATCCTGTACATAGAACATACATAGAATCTTTGGAGGACCATTGAGATGGAATCGGGCGATAGATAGATATTTCAACCAATTGAAAAAAAAATCCTACACATAATGTATAAGTTTGATACGTTCTGACTCAACTTCCCGAGCTCAGTCAATCACGTCTGCTGATTGACACCACGGTATCTCCTCTGCAAGTTCCCTCCGCGGAGACCGTAGAGTGCAGATGCCACCGAGCGGTGGTTGTTGCTGGTTTGCTCTCCTTGCTCGACACTTTTCTCCCATTGGAATATGTTAATGTAGTAGTAAACGACAACCGATCCTCAGCGATCACCGCGATCCTTTGTGGTTGCGTTCACTTGTCGACCAACCTGCTTAGAGTTAACTAGTCGAATAACGTCTAAGCGTTAATACTAAAAGGCCTCTGTCGCCGCCCCAAACTACAAAGGTAATTTTGTCGTTAAGTAAAGAAATTATGTATGAGGACTATATATAAACACATGGACCTAATTGAGCTACCGTTGCATACACCATTTGTTTTTGTAATCACTCTATACCCTCTGCCAAATTTCGTGTAAACATAGCACACACACACATCATTGTCGACCTGGTTCAGCACTCTATGCCAAATTTCGTGCAAATCGAAAGATATATAGGGACGGTCGAAAATATATATGGGAGCTATATCTAAATATGAACCGATTTTCACGAAACTTAGCACACATCATTCCAGGCTTAATTCAGTACTCCATGCCAAATTTCGTGCAAATCGAAAGATATATAGGGACTTTGGAGCACCATTTACCTTAAATCGGACGAAAATATATATGGGAGCTATATCTAAATCTGAACCGATTTTCACGAAACTTAGCACACATCATTCTGGACCTAAGTCAGTACCCAATGCCAAATTTCGTGCAAATCGAAAGATATATATGAATTTGAGCACCATTTACCTTAAATCGGATGAAAATATATATGGGAGCTATATCTAAATTTGGACCGATTTTTATGAAACTTAGCACACATCATTCTAGGCTCAATTCAGTACGCTATGCCAAATTTCGTGCAAATCGAAAGAAATTTGGGGTTTTTGGTGTACAATTTACCTTAAATCGGACGAAAATATATATGGGAGCTATATCTAAATCTGAATCGATTTTCACGAAACTTAGCACACATCATTCCAGGCTTAATTCAGTACGCTGTGCCAAATTTCGTGCAAATCGAAAGAAATTTTGGGGTTTTTGGTGTACCATTTACCTTAAATCGGTCGAAATTATATATGGGAGCTATATCTAAATCTGAACCGATTTTTACGAAACTTAGCACACATCATCCTGAACCTAATTCAGTACCTTATGCCAAATTTCGTAAAAGTCGAAAGATATATATGTACTTCAGTGCACCATTTACTTTAAATCGGACGAAAATATATATGGGAGCTATATCTAAATCTGAACCGATTTTCACGAAACTTAGCACACATCATTCTAGGCTCAATTCAGTACGCTGTGCCAAATTTCGTGCAAATCGAAAGATATTTAAGGACTTTGGTGCACCATTTCCTTAAATCGGACGAAACTATATATGTGAACTATATCTAAACCTGAACCGATTTTTACGAAACTTAGCACACATCATTCTGGACCTAATTCATAACCTTATGCCAAATTTCGTGCAAATCGAAAGAAATTTGGTGGTTTTGGTGTACCATTTACCTTAAATCGGACGAAAATATATATGGGATCTATATCTAAATCTGAACCGATTTTCACGAAACTTAGCACACATCATTCTAGACACAATTCAGTACGCTGTGCCAAATTTCGTGCGAATCGAAAGAAATTTGGGGTTTTTGGTGTACCGTTTACCTTAAATCGGACGAAGATATATATGGGAGCTATATCTAAATCTGAATCGATTTTCACGAAACTTAGCACACATCATTCTAGGCTAAATTCAGTACGCTGTGCCAAATTTCGTGCAAATCGAAAGATATTTAGGGACTTTGGTGCACCATTTACCTTAAATCGGACGAAGATATATATGGGAGCTATATCTTAATCTGAACCGATTTTTAGGAAACTTAGCACACATCATTCTAGGCTCAATTTAGTACGCTGTACCAAATGTCGTGCAAATCGAAAGTAATTTGGGGTTTTTGGTGTACCATTTACCTTAAATCGGTCGAAATTATATATGGGAGCTATATCTAAATCTGAACCGATTTTTACGAAACTTAGCACACATCATCCTGAACCTAATTCAGTACCTTATGCCAAATTTCGTACAAGTCGAAAGATATATATGTACTTCAGTGCACCATTTACTTTAAATCGGACGAAAATATATATGGGAGCTATATCTAAATCTGAACCGATTTTCACGAAACTTAGCACACATCATTCTAGGCTCAATTCAGTACGCTGTGCCAAATTTCGTGCAAATCGAAAGATATTTAAGGACTTTGGTGCACCATTTACCTTAAATCGGACGAAACTATATATGGGAGCTATATCTAAATCTGAACCGATTTTTACGAAACTTAGCACACATCATTCTGGACCTAATTCATAACCTTATGCCAAATTTCGTGCAAATCGAAAGAAATTTGGTGGTTTTGGTGTACCATTTACCTTAAATCGGACGAAAATATATATGGGATCTATATCTAAATCTGAACCGATTTTCACGAAACTTAGCACACATCATTCTAGACACAATTCAGTACGCTGTGCCAAATTTCGTGCGAATCGAAAGAAATTTGGGGTTTTTGGTGTACCATTTACCTTAAATCGGTCGAAATTATATATGGGGGCTATATCTAAATCTGAACCGATTTTTACGAAACTTAGCACACATCATTCTAGGCTCAATTCAGTACGCTGTGCCAAATGTCGTGCAAATCGAAAGAAATTTGGGGTTTTTGGTGTACCATTTACTTTAAATCGGACGAAACTATATATGGAAGCTATATCTAAATCTGAACCGATTTTCACGAAACTTAACACACATCATTCTGGACCTAATTTAGTATCTTATGCCAGATTTCGTACAAATCGAAAGAAATTTGGGGTTTTTGGCGTACCATTTACCTTAAATCGGACGAAGATATATATGGGAGCTATATCTAAATCTGAACCGATTTTTACGAAACTTAGCACACATTATTCTAGGCTTAATTCAGTACGCTGTGCCAAATTTCATGCAAATCGAAAGAAATTTGGGGTTTTTGGTGTACCATTTACCTTAAATCGGACGAAAATATATATGGGAGCTATATCTAAATCTGAACAGATTTTCACGAAATTTAGCACACATCATTCTGGACCTAATTTATAACCTTATGCCAAATTTCGTGCAAATCGAAAGAAATTTGGTGGTTTTGGTGCACCATTTATCTTAAATCGGACGAAGATATATATGGGAGCTATATCTAAATCTGAACGGATCTTCACGAAACTTAGCACACATCATTCCAGGCTTAATTCAGTACGCTGTGCCAAATTTCTTGCAAATCGAAAGAAATTTGGGGGTTTTGGTGTACCATTTACCTTAAATCGGACGAAAATATATATGGGAGCTATATCTAAATCAGAACCGATTTTCACGAAACTTAGCACACATCATTCTGGACCTCATTCAGAACCTTATGCCAAATTTCGTGCAAATCGAAAGATATATAGGGACTTCAGTGTACCATTTACTTAAAATCGGACGAAACTGTATATGGGAGCTATATCTAAATTTGGACCGATTTTTAAGAAACTTAACAGACATCATTCTAGGCTCAATTCAGTACGCTATGCCAAATTTCGTGCAAATCGAAAGATATATAGGACCTTATGCCAAATTTCGTGCAAATCGAAAGAAATTTGGGGTTTTTGGTGTACCATTTACTTTAAATCGGACGAAACTATATATGGGAGCTATATATAAATTTGGACCGATTTTTACGAAGGCTCAATTTAATACGTTGTGCCAAATTTCGTGCAAATCGAAAGGTAATAAGTGACTTGTGCCAAATCTCATCCATATCGGATCATAAATGCGACCTGTACTTTGTTTACAATTTAACATGGACAGACAGACAGACAGACGGACAGACGGACGGACGGACATGTATAAATCGACTCAGAAAGTGATTCTATGCATTTTCTCAAAAGGAACCATGTGTCTATCTCGTTTCCTTTTGCCTGTTACAAACATATGCACAAAGACATAACACCCTGCACCACAGTATGGTGAAGGGTATAAAAATTCACGCCTAGTTTAGGCCACTGAAAAAATATTTTCTGAAAATCCACGCCTATTTCGGGTCGGTGAAAAAAAATCCAAAAAGCCACGCCTATTTTGGGGTCAGTGAAAAAAATCCAAAAAGCCACGCCTATTTTGGTTCAGTGAAATTTTTTTTTCCAAAAATCTACGCCTATGACTGAACAAAATATTTTTAATAAATCCACCCCTATTTGAGGTCTTTGGAAAAATATTTCAGTTCATTCAGACCCCTGTTACTGCCAGGTTATTATTTTTTTTTTGATTATATCAGAACTGAATTCAATAATTAGTATTTACAATGCAATCTGTGTTTTAAAAAATAATAATTAAAAAAATATGTAAATAAAAATAATTATAGCTTGTTTTTTTTTATTTAATTACATTTTTTATTTAATTATTCATTGTTACAAAACCAAAATCAAAAACTTCCAAAATCACATTAAAATAATTTCTGCTTCAAATTTGTTGCCAACACTGTGACTATTGACAACAAGCCAAAGGCCACTAGGGTGGCACTGGGTGCCCAGCTTGTCGATGAAGACATGGTATAATAACGATGTTGATCATTATGGTCATAGCCACCATAACCACCTTGGCCACCGGAATTACCATATTGGCTGGTGCCGCTATTACCCCATTCTCCGGGTTGGCCCGATTGGCCGCTACTGCCGCCCCAACCTCCCTGGCTTTGGGCTGAAAAAAAACAAAATCAAACAGAAAATTGGAGATTATTTAGGGGAAAGAAATATAAAAAAAAATAGAAATCGAAGATTTGGTGAGGTTTCTCGGTAAATAGGAACTCCTTCTGGGGGTCTTCAGTAAATTTTGAGGGTATTTTGTAAATATAAGACCTTCTGAGAATATTTTATAAATAGAAGACCACATGAAGGACTTTAATTGTAAACTTTAACTTTTAAAGATAGCTAGAAGGCCTCATGAGGATTTTCAATAAATACCAGTAAGGAAAGCAGTAAAGTCGGACGGGGACTATATGATACCCTTCACCACTATGGCTATATTAAACAGGACTGTTAGCATGAAATTGGATGAAAAAAATATGTGATATTTATCTAAATGTGAATCTACCTAGATCTATCCATAAAGTATGTAAATCGACTTCAAACAAATATAAATAGGTCATCCGTTGGGCTATGTCTGTACTTCTAGAAAACGCAACTATATAATTTTATGCTCAATTTTGTACGATGTGCAAACTTTGATGTCAATCTGACTAACATGAGGAGTTTGATGACCAATTTACTTGAAATCGGGCGAAAATATATATGGTGCGTCAATTACTTAAAATCAATCTATAACAAAAGGGGCTATATCTATCTAAATCTGGACCGATTTTCACGAAACTTGGCAGACATCATTGTAGACCTAAATGTTTAGGCTGTACCAAATTTCGCGCAAATCGAAAGATATATAGGGAATTTGGGGCACCATTTACATGAAATCGGACGAAACTATATATGGGAGCTATATCTAAATCAGGACCGATTTTCATGAAACTTGGCAGACATCACTCTAGGCTTAGTTCAGTACGTTATGGCAAATTTCGTGCAAATCAAAAGATATATAGGGACTTTGGGGCACCATTTACATGAAATCGGACGAAATTATATATGGGAGCTATATCTAAATCTGGACCGATTTTCTCGAAACTTGGCAGACATCACTCTAGGCTAAATTCAGTACGTTATGGCATATTTCGTGCAAATCAAAAGATATATAGGGACTTTGGGGCACCATTTACATGAAATCGGACGAAACTATATATGGGAGCTATATCTAAATCTGGACCGATTTTTACGAAACTTGGCAGACATAAATCTAGTCTCAATTGATTAGGCTGTACCAAATATCGTGCAAATCGAAAGATATATAGGGACCGTTTACATTAAATCGGTTAAATATATATATATATGGGAGCTATATCTAAATCTGAACCGATTTTTCCCAATTTCAATAGGGTTCGTCCTTGGGCGGAATAAGTGACCTATGCCAAATTTCATCCAATTCGGATCATAAATTCGACCTGTACTTTGTTTACAATTTAACATGGACAGACAGACGGACGGACGGACATGCATAAATCGACTTAGAAAGTGATTCTATGTATATTCTCAAAAGGAACCAGGGGTCTATAAAAAGCATCCTGAAGATGTTCTGTATGTAGAATATCTCCTCCTGTGCGATTTCTGTCTAAAGAAGACCAACTGAACTGAAAATCTCTTAAGAGTCTTCTGTTGACCAAGCTGCCACCAGAGGGTCTTTTATAAATTTAAGAAAGCCTGAGAGCCTTCCAAAGCTCTTCACGGTCTTCCGAAACTCCTGAGGGTCCTAAAAAATTTTACAGGGTTTCTATAGCTAGGAAAACAATTCCAGGGTTTTCAGAAAATAATTCCAGAATAAAAGTGCTTCGGAAGAAAAAAATCCAAAATAATACCAGAGGGTCTTCTAACTTCTAAAGAAAGATAGGAGGTCTCATGAGGGTTTTCTATAAATGAAAAAAAAACCTTCAGAAGATATTCTGTAGGTAGAATATCTCCTGTTCGACTTCTGTCTAAAGAAGACCAACTGAACTGAAAATCTCTTAAGAGTCTTCTGTTGACCAAGCTGCCACCAGAGGGTCTTTTATAAATTTAAGAAAGCCTGAGAGTCTTCCAAAGCTCTTCACGGTCTTCCGAAACTTCTGAGGGCCTTCCAAAATTTTATAGGGTCTTCCGTAGCTAGGAAAATAATTTCAGGGTCTTCATATAATAAAAGGGCTTCGGAAGAAAAAAATCCACAATAATACCGAGGGTCTTCTAACTTCTAAAAAAAAGATAGGAGGTCTCATCAGGGTTTTCTATAAATAAAAAAACTTCAGAATATGTTCTGTAGGTGGAATATCTCCTGTGCGACTTCTGTCTAAAAAAGACCAACTGAACTGAAAATCTCTTGAGAGTTTTCTGTTGACCAAGCTGCCACCAGAGGGTCTTTTATAAATGTAAGAAAGCCTGAGTGTCTTCCGAAACTCCTAAGGGTCTTCCGAAACTCCTGAGGGCCTTCCAAAATTTTACAGGGTCTTCCATAGCCAGGAAAATAATTGCAGGGTCTTCATAGAATAAAAGTGCTTCGGAAGAAAATAAAAAAAAATCCACAATAATATCAGAGGGTGTGAGAACACCTGAGGGTATTCCATAGATAGAAATTGGGATCCCAGGGTCTTCAAATAATAGAAATGCTTCGGATAGATAGAAAAAATATCCAGCAGGTATTTTATAGATAAAGAATCTTTCGAGGGCTTTTAAAATTTTATTTTTATACCCTACACAACTATGTTGTCAGGATAGCTTTGTGCAGCCCCAAGAGTTTGTAATATATTTGTCCTAGACCCACCTTTAAGTATACCGATCGTCATATCTCGACTAGCTGAGTCGTTCTAGATATGTGTGTCCATCCGTCCGTCTGTCCATTATAATTTGTAAAAACGATACAGGCCACAGTTATGGACCAATCTTCACGAAATTTTGCATGTAGGATGGGTTCTGGCTAATGAAGACCCCTATTGTTTCTGGTAAAGATCGGTTAATATTTAGGGGATGAAATGGACCAAATATTTAATTTTTGTCGATTTTTCTGGTCGCTCCAGAGACCGCAATTATGGCCCGAACATCGCGATTTTTTACATGGGGATTGGGCCAAAGAATAAGCATGCCTGTATTGATAAAGATCGGTCAACAAAAGTTCTTGTAAATTATCTGCCATGAGTACTAAATTGCAGACACTCGTGTTGGAAGCCCCCTGACATTGTAATGACCAACCTCGGCACCAACATCAAACCCTGGTAAATATCGGTTAATACTTAGGGGATAAAATGGACCAAATACTTAACTTTTGTCGGTTTTTTTTTTTGGTCGCTACAGAGGCTGAAGTTATGGTCCGAACATCGCGAAGGGGGTTCGGGCCAAGGAATAAGCACGCCTGTTTTGATAAAGATCGGTAAATATTTAGCGGGTCAAATGGACCCTGACTTTAGGGGATGAAATGGACCAAATACTTAATTTTTGTCGGCTTTTCTGGTCGCTACAGAGGCTGAAGTTATGGTCCGAACATCGCGAAGGGGGTTCGTGCCAAGGAATAAGCACGCCTGTTTTGATAAAGATCGGCCAATATTTAGCGGGTCAAATGGACCCTGACTTTTGTGAAAAATGACACAATGAAAATTTAGATTCTATGGCGTATATATTTAGTCCTAAAGGACATAGACCCGATAAGTTGATAGTATATCCAAGAGGAGTGGCTGACCTTTAAATTGATACCAATTATCGTATGTACCCGGATGTGGGAGTTACTTTAAATATTTACAGGTGCTTACGTATTTAGATATTATTTAGTAACCTATTACCACACTAGAGGGCGGAAATATAACGCTGATCGCTTTGAAATTTTCCATGAGGATCCAGGTATGGTCAAGGACAACGCCTATAATTTTCGGTGATGATTACATAAAAAAATTGGGATGAAGTGGACCGAAAATTTATTTTTTTTTTGCAATTTTTCGAATCGATCTATAGGCCACAGTTATAAGCCGACCAACACAACGCAACCCACGGTGAATGGGATATGGACTAGTAGTTAGAAGGACTGTACTGAATATTAGCAATATTCGGAAAATATGTCAGTCTAAAGAAGAGGTGCTATTGGCCTCTTATCGAGAAAGAGGGTGCAACTATCACGAAATATTGTCCAGGCTCGGAATAAAACTTCGCAGAAAGTTAGAGTTCCGTGGTAGTTGTGTAGGAGTTAGAGTTCCGTGGTAGTTGTGTAGGGTATCGTATGTTCGGCCCCGTCCGACTATACTGCTCCGGTCACTGGTTTAAGTGTAAGAAAGCCTGAGTGTCTTCCGAAACTTTTGTGGGTCTCTCAAAACTCCTGAGGGCCTTCCATAACTCTAGAGAGGTTTCCAAAGCTAGAAAGCTATCTCAATGCCTTCTTAGATTAGACGTGCTTCGGAGGAAGAAAAATCCAGAGTGTCACCAGAGGGTCTTCTATGTATGGAAGAACGCCTGAGGGCTTCCCAGAGACAGAAACAAGGATCACAAAGTCTTCGAAGAATAGACGCCCTTCGGAAGGATAGAAAGAAATGCAGATGGTATTTTATAGAAAAAATATCTTTGTAGGGGTTTTCAATTGATTTTTTTATACCCTCCACCATAATATGGAGGGTATATTAATTTTGTTTTTCCGTTTGTAACTCATCGAAATATTCATTCCCGACCCTATAAAGTATATATATTCTTGATCAGCGTAAAATTCTATGACGATCTAGCCATGTCCGTCTGTCCGTCTGTCTGTTGTAATCACTCTAGCGTCTAAACGAATGGAGATAGATCGCCAAAATTTTGCATAGAGTCGTCTTTTGTCTGCAGGCAGGTCAAGTCCGAAGATGGGATAAATCGGTCCACGTTTAGGCATAGCTCCCATATAACAGTACCCCCAATTTTCGGTATTTTGGGGTTCTTGAGCGCGTTTTTCAACCGAATTCGCTGAAATTTGGTACATTTGGTTCTTATTGGGTTCCAAATATCTCCACAAAAAATTATAAATATAGGTCCACTTTTTCTGGTAGCCCCCATATAACGGTACCTCCTAATTTTCAGTATTGTGGGGGTTTTGATCGTATTTTTTCATCGAATTGGCTGTAATTTAGTATTTTGAGTTCGTAATAGGTACCAAATTTCTCCACAAAAAAATTATCAATATAGGTTAATTTTTTCGGATAGCCCCCATATAAGGGTACCCCCCAATTTTCGGTATTTTGGGGTTCTAGAACGCGTTTTTCAACCAAATACGCTGAAAATTGGTACATTGAGTTCTTATTGGGTACTAAATGTCTCCACAAAAAATTATAAATATAGGTCCAATTTTTCTGGTAGCCCCCATATAACGGTACCTCCTAATTTTCTGTATTTTGGGGGTTTTGATCGTATTTTTCCGCCGAAATGG